>NC_053028.1:224500691-224751162 GCF_003073215.2 Triticum urartu
ATACTAATATTCAGACTAAAATCTACACACACACCCATAATATTCTGGGGCTAATTATTTGCATGAGAAAATTTGTTTGACTGTCTGCCTTGAGCATATCACATTCTGACTTTATTTCGGATGATAACATATTTCAAGCATCATGCATTGCTGAGCCAAAATTTTGTATATGATCCTTACCTTTGACTTGAAATATACCGTTGATCTTGTACCTGACTTGCCTTGCTGCTGACTTGATCATTACTGATGTGTGGATTTTTGTACTGATGTCAACTTGAGTTATCAGTACTGTTGTGAGGAGTACACACTAATTGATTATCAGCCTCAAAATCAGATATTCCCCATTTAACTGCAGTCGGCTGAGAATTCAATCATGTTTATTTCCAAATATTTGAAATCCTTGTTGATTCTTTGGGTCCGGTGTCGGTTGATGAGCAACTCTTTATAGGGGGGAAATAATGTAACATCGAGGCCCAAAAAGAAAGAAGCAAAAGAAAACTCAACTAAACAAAAGCACAAATCAACAATCAATTCACACACAATCAATGTCACATAGTACTGCTAGTCACACAATATGTATGCCTACTTAAGCACACCAATCTCATGGAATCTCCGGTTCGACGATCTAGCATGATGTGACGATGTGCACGAGGACGAATAAATGTGTGGAAGAGTTGGTGTAAACAGCATTACACCAAGTGCTAGCTTAGCCAAGTAGCAACCTGGACTAGCCCGGAGGCGAAGACGCACTCGGTAATCATGTAGTGGGGCACGAAGGTTGCAACCACATTATTATCAAGTGGATGGAAAAAGATCCGTACTCGTCCAAGAAATAGGATGGCGGGGGGGAACTGAGGCTGCTGACATTGCCCTTTCTTGATAACTATGATCATTAAGGGTTGCCAACATGACAAAATGAAGAGCAATTCGGGATAGAAGCATGTCCATCACCGAAACAATGGGCGAGGCTGAAAGGAGGACATCGGCACGATACCTGAGCACCATTTCTGCAAACAGTGTCGGGATCACTTGGCATCACTCTGTTGGGACAGAAATGACACCAAACACCGAAGAACGAGCAAGAAAAGAAAACTGGAGAAATGCAACGACTGAGCTGTAGTGGATCCGAACCGATGCCAGCTACACTCACCAGATAAACCGTGAGCAACAACTACTAAGGCTATATGCATGCTATGCAACAATCAAATGCAGCAACCAAATGCAATAAACAAGTTGGATTTTAAACTACTGATTTCTACCGGCTTCTACCGCTCGCGCTGACTAGGGCGTCCTACAGCCAGACCTTCTCTGATACCAAGCCTATGGCACCCCGGCTCAGAGAAACCGGAACACCCCGTATTCCAGCCCAGAGATCGGTGAGAAGTCTTCTAGAATACGGCACTGCTTAGCATAGAACAAATCAACTCTTTATTACAAGCTATAATGATACAAGGGGATTACATTGGCACGACGACACTATGCCTGCCATGGTTGCTCTATGCAAGCAATAGAACAACACGATGCAGCGGAACAACGATGACGGTGGTGAGCTCCACTCCACAGGGACTCTGGCTGGAACGCTTATCCTAGCTCGCAAACAAGGCATCCACGGCAAACAAGCAATCAACTCCGGCATGACCTGCAAACTGGCATGACACGCCAGGTCAATACATTGAATGTACTTGCAAGCCCACAATAACCAGAAGCATTCAAGACAAACAACAGCATGGCAATTACAGGTTAAGCAAGAATTATCATGAGATCATTAGGATAACATGGCATGAACAACATGAACATGATACAGCTAGAACAATATGAACAAGGCATGAACATATAAATCTGAAGATACTGGCATGCAACATGATGACACCATATGCACCACTTATTCTACTCGGGTTACCTCATAACCATCACATGCATCACTTACCAGCCTCGGACATCACACGATCATCTCAGGATCAAATCAATCTTGGTATAAACAATACCGTAGTAATCATTAAATGACCATAAGGAGCTCGATCTTTACCCACGATTCTCGCACAACATCATGAATATCCAACAACTCAGTATCCTCGATACCACGGTGATCATTCACGGATCACAAACGGAACCACTCTGGGCTCAACGGGTTACCTCGTAACAAAACGGTGATCGTACACTGATCACATAACCAACTTATCTCATCATCGAACCGGGGTTGTTATTAAGCAAATTATTATTATTACTGTTGACCCATAGTGTGACCGACACGAACTGGGCCCTTATTCGCGGGCATGGCTATCAATAGATTTAATACACACTCTGCAGAGGTTAGCACACTATACCCACACCACGGAACCCATGGCCTCGCACTCCCATTCGGGTGGACCAACGGCGTTCCGACAAAACCGTCCTACTACCATGACACTCTCCCGGCCACTCCGACCAACTCCCCTTTTGGGCTAAGTCATGGGTGGCCCCGTGCCTACCAAAGACACCAACGGCCACCGTCGTGGCAAAACATAAACGGTCCCAAACGCGGACAAGGATCCATACAACAACGACGAGCACACAAGGCTTATGCCCGCCTACCTGATCAGGGTAGCGCGCGCCCATAACCTTCCCTCGTTGGAGGCACCGGCGAGAGGCATGACAATAGACCCAGTTAGGACCTTCCCGTTAGGTAAGCGTGGTTGCACTGGTCAGCTCGATATGGTGGCACCATGACTCGGCCAACGTTGTTCAAGTTCAATTTAATCCGTTTAACTTGAATGCAAATATGCTGAGCCATGATAAGATAACATGATGCAATTACAATGCATGAGCATGATATCAACACAACTATCATCCTTATCCACAATGAATCATATCCAACTGAGCATGGCATAATGATGAGCATGAATATTACAAGTGCAATGCTACTCATAGCATAACATGATCATTATCATCAGCAATAAGTACCATACAAGAACACATCAATAACATAACCCTGTAAACACTTAACCAGCTAACAGCAAGGAATAAAACATATTAACGGTATTCGATAACTGACGCTAGTCATGCACCGAAGAACATGACCAACCCAACATGTATTACTACCAAGCATGGCCAACATGAAAGTAATACTAGCAGGTAGAACGTGATAACATAGTGCAAGAAACGAAGCATGACGGTAATCAGCGATCCACAAGCATAGCCGAAATAACGACAGCAGTAGCAAAACAAACATACAGTTATTAAAGATACAAGTTGAAAACCAATTCTACTACGTGGCTATCATGCAAATGGTGGTTGTGGCTTGCCTAGGAATGAAGAATGCACCGGGGAGAAGTGCGGAACGATCGTGGAACAAATCGCCGAAAAAGTTCTCTCTCAAAGGGGGCTGATTAAGCGTAAGGGAAAAATGGTCATTTTCAGAATGTTACAACATAATGAAAATGGTTCCAACAGAACGGGCTCAACGAGACGAAGACGTGAGCTTTGGAATCACCTCATTTGGAGTTCGAAGCAAAAAGATATAGCCCGACGAAGTCCAGGGACCAATCTATAAAAATAATCTCTACAAACAGGCCCCTGGCTGGAAAAACAGAAAGCGCAATACTTAAAATACGTTTACTTAGAGAGAAAACGTACTTTCGGCCAAAGAAGGAAGGAAAGGCGCTTCCTAACCTGGAAAACGTATACAGGAGAATACATTTCCACTTATCCCAGTCAGCAGCGGCGGGGCCGGCCTTGTGCGACTGACGGGCGGGACCCATACGGCGGTGGGACCCGCCACTTATCCACGCTGGCAACGGGGTCAACGCCCGTGTCACTGCCAGCGGGGCCCACCGGATCTCTCTCTCCTCATCGCTCCTTCCCTTCTTCCTCCCGACGTCGGCTCCAGAACAGAGGAGGGAGAGGTTGCGCGACGCCGGCGCCGGCCTGGCCAACTCCGGCCGCCTCCGGCGCGGGCGCGGGTACCGACGTGCTCGGCAAGGAGCGTCGCACCCACCTGACGTAGCAGCAGCACCGGGGAGGGGCGGGGTGACGAGACCCTTGCGATGACAGAGAAACAGGTAGGCGGTGGCTGGACTAGGGGACGACGGCCACAGGGGCTCCGTCAACAAGGTGAGGGGGTGGGGAGGAGCGTTGGGGTCCGGGTGGTCCACTAGTGAGGTCAGGAGGGGGGGGGGCTCGGTTGGCATGATTTCGAGAGGAGACCCGAGGTGGCCATGGCGGCCATATGAGACGAGGAGTAGCTCTCGAGCTCGAATGAGAGGCTGGGGAGGGATAGTGGAGTGTGGTGAGGGCGATGGTGAGCTTGAGGGGTCTCGGGGCTGGCTATATATAGCCGGGGCGAGGGCACGGCCTCGGGTGCCGCCGTTCGCTTCTGGCCGAAGCTTTGGCGAGGCTCAGCGATCACGGGGAGGCGCAGGAAGGCGGCGAGGGAGGTGCGGACGAGCTACAAAGGTGCACAAGGACGAGCAGAGCTCGGGGACAAGAGGAGGAAGAAGCCATGGCGTGAACAGAGGCGGTCGGCTACAGATTTCTCGTGGACGCGCGGCGCCGAGCGTTGACGGAGGGGCTTACGGAGGGGGAGATGGCTCCAGGAGGACGGCGACGATGCGGTAAAACTGTTAGACATGCTCATGAGCACGAAGACGATGAGAGGGGGAGGGGCCGGAGCTAGAAGGCGCCCTAGACGCGGCCAACGCCAGTAGAGCGCGCACATTGCATGCCAAAGCTCGTCATCACCGCATGCACTGGTGCACACAGTGCCACACAGCCAGCCAAACGATGTCTGGGGGTTTGTCCTTCATGGGGAGGTTGTAACTGCGGTGGTAGTTCGATAAAAAGCTCTGTGGTTAAATGGTAATCTACCTCTGAAGTTTACTGCAGTAAACTTGAACATGCACTGGTGATTTACAAGGACTTGGTTGGGTCCAAAAAGTTTGCCTGGGGTGATCAGATTAGGAATGACTATAATCCTGGTAAGTTTGAGAAGAATTAGACCAAGGATTAATACACTTGCTATGCAACTGATCCAAATGGTCCAGAAACTAGATCAAGATGGTTCACTCACATGGAGAAGCCACTTGAGCTGAAATTTGGCAAGGCTTAGGGATTTGGACATAGTAAGATGCTGTAAAAATTTCATACCAATTGGATTCACCAAAATGGTACTTAATAGCTATTCTCTTTGTCCAGAAACTTGCAAAAATTCCAGAGGAATATTTGCTCGATGAATTGGTCCCAAATTTGGTGGAGAGAGATTTTATGGTCATGAGAATGCTCTGGCAAATTTTTAAGCAAAATTAAGCAATATAAAATGTACTTTTTCACAATCTGAAAATATTGCCAGAATCAAAGATTTGGTCCTGTGCTCACATAGATGATTGGATAAGGCTGAAAATTGGAGGAGGGCAATGATATGAGCACATTAAGGAGTTTGCAATTTTTCAACTCATTTGCATAACCTAGCTAGCACTTCCTTCACAAAGGCTTCCCTTAGACAGGAACTTTGAAAAATCACTGAGAAAGTTTGGCTACGCAAATAAAGTTGAATTTTTGCACAGGGAAATTATTTGGACAGGAAAAGATGTCCAAAAAGTTTGGGGTCAAATGGGCAAAGATAAATAGCACTTGCTTCACAATGTGCCATTTAGGACAGAATAGGAAATGAATTTATTGAGCATGCTAAGAAACATGGCCAATGAAATATTTTTTCATATTTGAGGAAGATATGACCCAAAAAAATTATGAGAATTATTTGGGAATTTTTGGATGGACAGAAATATAGGTTGCTTCACAACCAAGGGCAGATAGGGTTATTCCTTTAATAGAAAAAGGAATTTTCCTGAGAAAAAGAAATTAGGTTTGGTCATGCAGTTAAGTGGCATGATCTTGGCAAGGTTTTAAGAATGAGGAGCCACTTGGGAGGTGGAAAGAGGAGGATTTCCCAGGTGGCAAGGCCAGAGAACCACTCCAAAAAGAAAAACAGAGCAAAAACCAAATAAATCAAAAGAAAAAGAAAAGGGCCAAAATCCAGGCTGTTACATCTGCGTGTGCAAAACTAGCTTGCACCCGTTGTATGTGAACGTAGAGCTTATCACACCCGATCATCACGTGGTGTCTCGGCACGATGAACTGTAGCAACGGTGCATACTCAGGGAGAACACTTATACCTTGAAATTTAGTGAGAGATCATCTTATAATGCTACCGTCGAACTAAGCAAAATAAGATGCATAAAGGATAAACATCACATGCAATCAATATAAGTGATATGATATGGCCATCATCATCTTGTGCCTTTGATCTCCATATCCAAAGCACCATCATGATCACCATCATCACCGGCTTGACACCTTGATCTCCATCGAAGCATCGTTGTCGTCTCACCAACTATTGCTTCTACGACTATCGCTACCGCTTAGTGATAAAGTAAAGTAATTACATGGCGATTACATTTCATACAATAAAACGACATCCATATGGCTCCTGCCAGTTGCCGATAACTGTGTTACAAAACATGATCATCTCATACAATAAAATTTAGCATCATGTCTTGACCATATCACATCACAACATGCCCTGAAAAAACAAGTTAGACATCCTCTACTTTGTTGTTGCAAGTTTTACGTGGCTGCTACGGGCTGAGCAAGAACCATTCTTACCTACGCATGAAAAACCACAAGCGGTATAGTGATTGCTTTTTGATCTTCGGAAAGAACCATGTTCATTGAATCCGATTCAACTAAAGTTGGAGAAACTGACATCCACCAGCCACCTGTGTGCGAAGCACATCGGTAGAACGAGTCTCGCGTAAGCGTACGCGTAATGTCGGCCTAGGCCGCTTCATCCAACAATACTGCTGAATCAAGAATCAACTAGTGACGGCAAGTAATATGTATATACCCACGCCCACAACTCTTTTGTGTTCTACTCATGCATATAACATCTACGCATAGACCTAGCTCGGATGCCACTGTTGGGGAACGCAGTAATTTCAAAAAAAATCCTACGCACACGCAAGATCTATCATGGTGATGCATAGCAACGAGAAGGGAAGAGTGTTGTCCACGTAACCTCGTAGACCGTAAGTGGAAGCGTTATGACAACGCGGTTGATGTAGTCATATGTCTTTACGATCCGTCTGATCCTAGTACCGAAAGTATGGCACCTCCACGATCTGCACACGTTCAGCTCGGTGACGTCCCACGAACTCTCGATCCATCTGAGTGTCGAGGGAGAGCTTTGTTAGCACGACGGCGTGATGACAGTGATGATGAAGATACCGGCATAGGGCTTCGCCTAAGCACTACGACGATATGACCGAGGTGGGTTATGGTGGAGGGGGGCACCGCACACGGCTAAGGGATCAATGATCAACTTGTGTGTCCTAGGGTGCCCCCCTGCCCCCGTATATAAAGGAGCAAGGGGGGCGGCCGGCCCTTGGGGTGCGCCAAGGAGGGGAGGAGTCCTCCTCCTAGTAGGAGTAGGACTCCCCCTTTCCTAGTCCAACTAGGAGGAGGAAGGGGGAGGAAGGAGAGGGAGGGAAAGAGGGGGTGCCACCCCCCCCCCCTCCTTGTCCAATTCGGACTCCTCAAGGGGGGCGGCCAACCCTAAGGCCCCCTCCTCTCTCTCACAAGGCTCATGTTGGCCCATTAGATCCCTCGGGGGTTTTGATAACCCCCCGGCACTCCTATAATTATCCGGTGACCCCTGGAACTCATCCGGTGTCCGAATATAGTCATCCAATGTATCAATCTTTGTGTCCCGACCATTTCGAGACTCCTCGTCATGTCCGTGATCACATCCAGGACCCCGAACTATCTTCGGTATATCAAAACACATAAACTCATAATACCAAATGTTAAGCATGTGGACCCTACGGGTTCGAGAACTATGTAGACATGACCGAGACACGTCTCCGTCAATAACCAATAGCGGAACCTGGATGTTCATATTGGCTCCCACATATTCTACGATGATCTTTATCGGTCAAACCGTATAACGATATACGTTGTTCCCTTTGTCATCGGTATGTTACTTGCTCGAGATTCGATCGTCGGTATCTCAATACCTAGTTCAATCTTGTTACCGGCAAGTCTCTTTACTCGTTCCGTAATGCATCATCCCACAACTAACTCATTAGTCACATTGCTTGTAAGGCTAATAGTGATGTGCATTACCAAGAGGGCCCAGAGATACCTCTCCGATACTCGGAGTGACAAATCCTAATCTCGGTCTATGCCAACTCAACAAACACCATCGGAGACACCTGTAGAGTATCTTTATAGTCACCCGGTTACGTTGTGACGTTTGATAGCACACTAAGTGTTCCTCCGGTATTCGGGAGTTGCATGATCTCATAGTCATAGGAACATGTATAAGTTATGGAGAAAGCAATAGCAACAAACTAAACGATCATCGTGCTAAGCTAACGAATGGGTCAAGTCAATCACATCATTCTCTAATGATGTGGTCTCGTTAATCAAATGACAACTCATGTCTATGGTTAGGAAACATGACCATCATTGATTCAACGAGCTAGTCAAGTAGAGGCATACTAGTGACATACTGTTTGTCTATGTATTCACACATGTACTAAGTTTTCGGTTAATATACTTCTAGCATGAATAATAAACATTCATCATGATATAAGGAAATATAAATAACAACTTTATTATTGCCTCTAGGGCATATTTCCTTCACGTGCGCCTGGTGCAGATCACCTCACAGGAGCGCGAGCATCTCTCCGGACAGGTTGCCCGATGCCGAGCCCTTCTGCGTGAAGCTGGGATGACTGCACTGTCAGGAAGGCGCTGCACCTTGGCCTTGTCAATCTTCCGGGCGTCCGGCAGGACACGCCTCCTGCCATCGTCGTAGCGGCCGCGAGAGTCGTGGTCATCTTGTCGCCGGTCATCGTGCGAGCCTCCTACCCGCTCATCGTCGCGGCGAGGGGCCCTAGAGCGGCTCCGAAAGAGACCACGCCAGGAGGAAGTCTTGCGGTCGTCGCGCTTGTCGTGGTCGTCGTCCCTGTCACGGTCGTCTTCGCGTCAGTCACGGCCGTCGCGGTCCCCTCGCTGAGCACCCGCCTCACGTGAACGGGCCTCGCCGTCCACGACACCATAGCGCCAGTCGAAGGGGGGTGCGGGCGCGGCCGTCGAGGGACTCTGCCTTCCGAGTCTGGGAGGGAATCTTCGATTCGGTCCAGATGGACCAGGACACGGCGCCGTAGTCCTCGGCGCCCGATGGTGGGGGGCGGGGTGTTGCCTGCCGGCGGCTGATTGCAGGTGAAAGTGACATTCTGCACCTTGGGGATTTTGCTGGGGTCGGACGACCAAGCCCACAGGTTGAGCGTGGCTGCGTCCTCGCACTGCACAGAGGCGATGTCGAAATAGTACAGGAAAGTGTCCGGACCAAGCACCTGCGCGGCGAGGGAGTCATTCCAAGCATTGAGTGGCACATTTTCGATGCAGAGATGGACGTGGTAGTCAGCTTGGATGGCGTCGGCGTGCGCATTGAGGCGCCACCTGGCTATGTGGATGTCGAGGTTGCCGAAGTCGGAGCTGAAGTGGGAGAACCGGCCTAGGCCGGCCGTTGCTAAGTCATAGTGATGCTGAAAGTCGAATCTGACGAGAAAGTCTTCGGGGTAGAAAGGCACCACCTTCAGCAGGGAGCGGTCGACGCCCACATGCAAGGCCACAGCCTCCCTGATGACAGAGGTGCTGACTGTAGTTGTGTCAATGCCTGCTTATGCTATAGGATCCCGGACAAACAATCAATAGTCATCTTTGTTATTACCTTTGCATAGACATGTGCTTAGCTAGTGTTGTATGTTTCTCATATGTTCAGACCCACTTTGATGCCTCTACCAGTTCGCTTCTAGTGATTTTCAAAACTGCAGTATATGAACCAAAATATCTATGAGGACGTGATGCTCTTGGTTCATGATACTAGATCCGAATTTTGTTGATTTGGTCTGCGCTTTTGATTCATTTTCCCATGGAATCAGGATGTTGTTCGGTTCCTGAGAATTTCAGCGGGCTCTTGATGGGTTTCGGATCCTGACCTTGTTTTTCGCTTTCCAGATACAACTTTCCCTCATCACAAATGGTGTACATATTCTAGCCGTATCTCTCTCCTATGTTATGTGTCATTATTTTCATTGTTACTAGCAATGTCCTTGTGCGTTGCAACGGATCTAAAGTAAAATAATACTTGTTCACAGACTTGAAAGAAAACACTTCAGTTTTGTGATATAAATATATCACTAAAAATATATTATGTTTCATTCAAAATATATTCCTCTGACTGTTTTGATGAGGTGAGGGAGTAATGTGGTTGGCTTCAAGATACTAAGGGGTTTCTGTAAATTGGAGCAGAGAAGTCGGCTATTGTTGCAAAAAGGCCACAACTTACCTCGTGGTCGTTAGATGCAGATCTAATGGTCAGAAATGACGGATGACAGACACACCATCACCAACTGAGTTTTTTAGTCTTTTATTATCAAGATGCCCATGTGTTGCACGGAACAACAAAATGCATTTGTATGAGTAGTTTATTTTGTAAGAGAAAAAGATGAACGTGAGAAGGCCGTATCTGCAATGTGGAAAGGAGTGCGGGTAAATTGTCATAGTTTTCTTCCTATCCGTTAGATATAGATCAAACGGCCTATATTGCAAGATGGTAAGCATACCATCATCACCAACTCTGCTTTTTATGAGTAGAGATTCTGAATATTTGGGTCCTTGTGGTCTCAGGACGGAGCCTACATACATTACAAGATGTCTTTTAGTATCTTATCATAATGTACAATCATTTTTGTTCTCTTGAAAATAATGCATGGCCAATTTTAGCATTCTAGATTGAAGAAAATATGAGAGGGAAATGGGGAGGGAGGGAGAGTGAAAGGGTGTGAACGAGGATCCAAACGATTGATGTTGGACCACTGAAGTATGTATGCCCCTCGCAACGCACGGGCAATTAACTAGTTTCAATACAAATTTCTGGATTCAAATAACGAGGACCATGTATTTTGTACACGACATTAAAATTCCTTCAAATATCGTACATCATACAAACATGAGACTGGAAAAGGAAGACCAGAGACAAAGATGCAAACAGAAATATATGAAGCCTGAGCAGCTCCAGGGATTTTCACCGCCTGAACGCATTGGCCTCATGGGCATCACCGCCACCCTGAGAATAATAGGCGCGGCGGCGGATGCTCTCTTCGATGGTGGCGCTGCCGCCCTTTTCAGCACCAAATATACTCTTCTTTTCGTCCTCCAAGAAATTCTTCCCTCTGAACTGGTTTGCAGCCACCGTGGACGCCTCTTTGGCATCATCATCTGCAGCCTTCTTGATCCTCTTCCACCTCTGCTCTTCGTGGACCTCGGCGTCTGCCTGCATTTGCCGTAGACGAGCTTCCCTCTCCTCTTCCGACATATGGTGCACGCCCCCTCGACGGCGGTTAGTTGTGGGCCCATTGTTCCTGCCCTGCTGGCCTTCTTGTCTTCCACGGTCTTCTGAACCTAGTTCCCTGCCCTGCCGGCTCTCCTGTCTTCGTTGATCTCCTGAAGCGACTTCAGCATGGGAGCGGTGTTCAGAAGTGGAATTGCCATTGTTCCGGCCATTTCCAATACTTCTCTGCTTCGAGTCTGAGCTGTCATGCTTTGGATAAGCATGGTGGCGGTCTGAACCCGAATTGTGTCTCCTCCTATCATCAGCATCTGGCCGATCCCGGCGTGGATGCTCATCATGCTTAGACATTTCTGGCCGTCTTCTCCTTGGTTCATCATCTTCTGGCATATCCCGTCGCCTTCTCATTGGTTCATCATCCTCTGGCATATCCCGCCGTCTTCTCCTTGGTTCATCATCTTCTGGTGTATCTCGCCGTCTTCTCCTTGGTTCATCATCTTCCGGCATATCTCGCCGTCTTCTCCTTGGTTCATCATCTTCTGGTGTATCCCGTCGTCTTCTCCTTGGTTCATCATCTTCTGGCGTATCCTGCCGTCTTCTCCTTGGTTCATCATCCTGTGACATCTCCCGCCGTCTTCTCCGTTCAGCATCTTCTGACTTGTCTTGTCGTCTTCTCTTTGGTTGATCATCTTCTGAAATCTCCTGCCTTCTTTTCCTTGGTTCATCATCTTCTGTATCCGAGGATTCTTGTCTACTTTCTTTCTTCTGATGCCTTGACCTTTTCACTTCCCTCTTGTGCTCTGGAGCAGAAGGAACTTTCTTTCTCCCTTCGTCCTTGCCATCACTTACGTCATCCGAATCAGAATTTTCAGCTGAGTGATGCCTCTTACTCTTTGACTTATGATGATGATGTTTTTTGTGCTTTCTCTCCTCTTTCTTTTCTTCCTTCTGCATTTTTTCTGCTTCCATCTACAGAAATAAGATTGTATCAGAGAGTGTAGTTCAGATGAAATCATTGGAAACCATCAATAGGCTGCTATGTGTGGATGAGTTCACAAGCTAGTTCTAATTCAGAGAATCAATTCTGAGAACTTACTGATTTCTTTATCTCGGCCATCTTGATTGGATTATTTTTAATCCTTGCAATAGCATCCTGCTCACGCTGCCTTATTAGGAGTAGAGGATCAGAGTGAAGTTTTCTCCATGTGTCATTTGCAGATTGAGGCTTCTCCTCAAATAGAGCTCCCAGGGAAGTATCCTGAAACATCGAGACAGAACAAAATAAGCGCTGCAACTGCAAAATCAATCAAGCTGTATATAGTGATGCGATGATAGATGATAGGTATCTTGATAAACCCTTAAAAACAAGGTTTGTCTTTTCTATAAACCAAACTACCGTATTTATTATCAGTTCAACTATTAATAAGAGAACCTATAGTATAATTCAATATGAAACCACCAAACAGGTATCTGATCTCTATTCAAAAGTAGAGAAGAAAACATACAGTTTACATAAGTAACATCGATATTTCTTTGACAATTGTATACGCCCAATTACGTGCAAATCTGAAATCCACGAAGAAAGGAACAACTGAGATACCTTGGAAGAGCCAGCAGCCGTTGGAGCAGAAGAGGAGGCGGCAGCGGCCGCCGCTGGGCCAGGTTGCTGCAGTGCTTGGAATCCATCCGAGCTCCCCTTGCCAACACCCAGCCCTGACTCATAGAGGAATTCCAACCTCTCCTGCCTCCTGCAAACAATGAAACCACATATACATAAGCAAGTGACAGCAAAATTCCCCCAAAAAAAGAAAAGTAATTCAGGATTTCCCAGCAGTTTGCGTGACAAATCGAAATGAACAGATCCTACGAAAAACTTAGCCCGTGAAACAGATATCCTCTACCAGTAATCCTACACAAAACCAAACAGGAATTTACTTCAGATCCTGCGAATTTGCGCCTAAATCCCATGTGACTCGACTGCCAAATCAAAGCAGCCTCTTCTAAACCACCAAATCGAATTGAATCTCACGAGCGCGTCAATTAATCTCTCCGCACCCGAAACCCTAGCTAGCTAAAAGAGCGGACAGATTGGGACGGGATGCGGGATGCTTACGGCTTGAATCCGGCCTGCTCCTGGATGGCGCGGAACTCGGCCTTCTCCCGCTCCTCCTTGAGCTGCTTCTTGTACTCCTCGATCTTGTGCTGCTCCTCCTTCTCCTTCTGCTCCGCCACCCACACCTTCTCCACGTTGCGGAGGCTCCCCGTGTGCCACCCCTTCTTGTTCAGAAATTTCATCCCCATGGCGGGCAACCTCCTCCTCCTGCTCCTCCCCCTCCCTCTCCCTTGCCTGAGGGGCTAGACCTGGACCTGGCAGCGGCGCAGCCTGCCTGCCGGCTTCTCCGCCTCCTCGCGACTTGGCCTCCTCCGCGTCGGCTTCGAAACGAAACGAGATGGGGGAGAGAGAGAGAGAGAGAGAGAGAGATCGGGAGGTAGCCAAAGCGCAATCCGCCGCCTCAGCCACCAGCGACTAAACGGTAATCAATTAGCCCCCGTTTTCCGCACGGGAAAGCGTATTTTGTGTGGAAACGAGACCGGGCCCGTTGTGCCCAACGAGATTATATTATTTGGGCCGAGCCGCGGAGCCGGCAAGTCGGGCCTAATATCCCGTGAACATTGTCCACAACTTCTCAATTGATTCTGTGGAAAAAAATTGATTTTGTGGAATATCCTAAACAAATTGATTTTGTGGAATATCCTTAACAATTGATTTTGTGGAAAACTTATACTAGTGTGAATAGCAACTATCTTGATCGATCTTCCTCCGCGGTACTCCAACAGCTTTGAGAGCATCGTACCCAGCTGCCACTAGGGTTTCTTCTGTCTCCCGTCGGCGCCGATGTCGGTCTGCATCGTCTCTTGTGGCCTTAGGGCCGTGGAGGCGTGATAGATCCTGACCTTTGCCGATAATAGGGCTTCATTTTTTGAATGCTTTTATGAGTTTTCTTAGGGTTTGTGTCCTGCTCAAAGAGACGAGGCGGCGGCGGCTCTCTGAAGATGGAATAAGGTTCTTCCTGTCCCGATAGTGCTTCTGCCGCCATTGGAGGGCGTGTGGAGATTTTTCTCCGGCTGATCTCGCTGGATTCGGTCCGCGTTTGTCTTCGGTGGATCCATGAGGATCCAATATTTGTTCGTTTGTGTTCGTATGTCTACAGGTTGATACTTCTGATCTAAACTTCTCTTCAACAATGGTGGTTGATGTTCTGATGCGTTGGTTTTATAGGGCTCTAGCAGCACGATTTCCCGGTTGTCTACTACAACAAGTTTTGCCAGGCCCAGTGAGGGAGGGGCGATGACGACGGCAGTCGTAACCGTCGCTAGGTGGTCTACTGATTTGAATGTACTAATTTTTTAATATTTCTAGTATCCGTTTTACTATATGATTGATGATGAATAGATTAAAAGTTTTATCAGACAAAAAAAAACACTTTGAGAGTGGGTTGCCCCTCTCGATCTATCTTCCTCCGCGGTACTCCAACAACTTTGAGAGTGGGTTGTCCATAGGCTTTCAAAACCTCCAAGTCAGATTATTGTTGTAAATAAAGTTCGATGTCATGACACCAATCAAATCCATGTCTTCCGCAAAAAAGAATCATGTGTAAGACCTGAGTAAAAAAAGCTATAAAAGGTCAAAATGAAAGCTACGAAAAAGCATTGTTTTAAGGCCTTGATTGTATTTTCTTCACAAGAATACCATGTATGTCATTCCTTCACGAAACTTCACTCGTGAGTTGAACGGCCAACCAAGTTTGATACCCAAAAACTTTTAAAATAACAAAGTTATACTAAAGCAGGACAAGTAGTAGTATGAATCTGGGAGAGTAATTATGTTTTTCAATTTTACTATTCATGTGGATGCGCGTGAATTTTTTTACCGAGAGTACGCCTAGGCATACCGTAGCTTTATAGAAGACAGAACTATAAGTACAAGAAGACTATTACTCGCTGCGAACAACGACCACACCCGAGCAAGTCCGGAGACAACCACTAACGACCAAACAAAAACTACAAAAGCAGAAGAGCTTGTCCTAACTGAACACAACACCGCGCCTCGACCAACGCCAGACACCTCCAAAGACCACCAGCTTCTGCAAAACTTCGCTCGCCGACGCACCATTCACCCTGAATGCCTTCGAGGAACACACCGTCTTGGACACACTGGCGACAGCCGTACATTGTGGATGCGTGTGGAACTATGTTCACCTTTGGTATTTCCATAAGAACTATTATGTTTAAACATATGACTTTATAGTAAACATATGACTTTATAGCGACTATGTAGAAATATCAGTGTGTTTACATATCAGCACCAAATCTCTTGGCATCCTATATTTGATAAGAAGCCTAAATTCCTGCCAAATTCAAGGCTTATGCAAAGGCAAGAAAGAGATAATCTTGAGAAGAGCCGGTACAGATTAAAGAAGCTTACACTCTTGAGGCGAAAATTCATATGGCCTACTACACATAGAGAATTGAGTTATTGTTCTAGTACAGCTACAACCGAACATCCCGACATTAGAGAGGAGGTCTTACATGATTTACAGAAAAGCTTCTCACAGAACAAAAACTTTCATATGCACATACAAGTAAAGAAGCCCAGGCATGGAATGCCTCCTGACAAATACCACAAGGAAGAAGAAAAAACAATCTTCTTGAATGTACACACCTGCCAGCCAGCCTGAAACAATCTAGGGCAGGGACCTAAAAATCGGCCGAAGAATTTGCACGCACTCGGCTGAAAAATGCCGGTATCGGCTGTGATGCGCCACTGCGAGCACCCTGCCTGACTTTCATCCGAGCAGATGGTTTTTTTTTCATAATGTTAGCTCAGCGTCGCTTCTTCCAGCTGGTAGATTTCTTGTCACCTGAGAGTTTTCTTGGAAGGTTCAAGAGGGAATTTACCCGTGTCACGCCTTCGAGCGCAGACCATTCCTCCTCCTCGTTTGTCGATATGCAGTCAGCCAGGCTGCGGGCAGACCCGCACCTTTCAGGTTCCTTTGATACAGGAGGTTCGTCCACCGGCATAATCTCATCAACATTTCTTAGCGTGGATGAGTGTTCCAATGTGGGCTCAGGGATATGCTCTTCCCTGGAGATGTGTTCATTCACATCTGCAATGTCTTCATTGATTTTATCACCGGCATCTGAGATTAAAGCATCCTTGGCAGGTTCTGCCTTTTCATTCTTGGCTTCACTCTCTTCAACCAGAGTAGGTGACTTTTCGTGGTCCAAGAACAGGCAGACAGCAGCGCAGTCATCACTCTTGGATGTTGGGAACTTCAATCTCCAAGATCTGACAGCACAATCAACGAGAGCCCTGGAAGCAGTTGCTCGAGATGGAGCTGCAGCCACAATATCAATAGCCTCCTTGTTTGAAAGAACGTCCCAAACCTGCAGCAATTGAGTTTTTTCTGAATATAATAACATATAACAGGACTGAAGCTGGTGAAGGATGTAAAAGCTTTATGCCTGAACATATGAAATTTCTAATTTGAAGGACCATTGTTAGTAAAACGCTAAGAAGCATACCCCATCAGTGGCTAGTATTATAAACTCATCCTTTTCAGTAAGACGGCGATATGATATCTGTGGAACAGATATTAAGCCATAATCTTTAAGGCAGAAGTCTCCAAAAGCTCTTGCCATTGCCAGTCCAGGAGAATCATTATTCGGCAACCATACCCTTGAAACTTCTGGCTCATCTTGAAGAGCAAAAACCCTTCCTCTGCATTGCTGGATCCTCTCAGCTTCCTCTGTAGAAAAAGAAATGAAGAATAATTATTAAAAAAACAAAAACAAAGTGATCAATCTGGATAATTAGCAATAGCCACTATATTAAATGATAGTTTGATCAAGGCATTTACAGGGAGAATGGGAAGAGTATGGTAACCACACGAAAATACTGAAATCGAAAAAAACAATTAAAATATTAAAGGAGAGAAATGAACATACTGGGAAGGTTAGGCTTCAAATCAACAGTGAGTTGTACAGCAGTTAGATTGTTAGCTGCATCCCGTGTCGCCATTACTGCTCTCGAGTCCCCAAGATTTCCAACTACAAGATCCCATCCCTGGAGAATAAGGCATGTCCAGTTCATCCATCAATCAAAATTATACTCCACCACTTGTTTTTAAAAGCTTCAGTCAGCAATTTATCTACGAACACTAAGGCATGTTTAGAAGTATCAATCACCTGTTTGACCAATGTGACTGCCGTGCTACCACTGCAAAAGCAATCAATCGTAGGATGCATCTTGAGCTCCTTGTCCATCAATTTGAAAGCCTTCAAATAAGACTGTTTAAGTGGAAGGAATGTCTCAGGAAGCATATCACTCCCTTCAACATCAGCAGACTCACCCCATTCATCATCAACAGCAGATGCTGTTTCTTCGGAGTTCAAACTTCCGGAAATGCTTCCGTTTAGATGAGGACTAGTGCCCACATTAGCACTAGTTTTCCATTGTGCGAGTAACTTAACAGGAAGAGAATCTCTAACTTTTTTGGCGACAAAATGACCATATGGACCATGACCATCAAACACGCCACAGAAGACACTATCATTTGAATTGAAACTCTGCAGTGAAAGCAAGGGAGTGTTACATAGCTGTCATGTAAATACAATTTACTGCAATATAAGTGTCAGCTTTTCCCTCAGTGTCAAGTGATCTGATCAGCTAGTAGGGACTATTGTTCATTTCTAACAAGTAACTGCAGCCATGACCTTGCTATTCCACAAAAGGTATCAAAGAGATGGGCCGAGCTACAATAAACTGTATTGATGGAATCATTATGCTCATATTTTCACCAGGAAATATTAAGAATATGGTAGAGTGAGTGAGTGACTTCACTGGCATAAAGCATTTTGAGGAGACAAAATGTAGGAAATTTACCTACGGAAGGAATCAGATAATCATACTTCAAATAGTACTTAAGAAACCAGGGTAAAACTCAGTAGCTAGTCAAGGTTAATTCATGGGGCATATTACCATGTGACTAAATTAATTCAGCAGGCTTGTTTCGTAACCACTGGAATGACAATCTGTAATTTCTGAGAATATTACTACATTAAGAAAGTTCTATTACTCACAATGAAATGTGGAAACACGATAAAATTTGGCTGCCAGTATAACTTACATCTCAAAGAAAGGATGGATATGAGAAAAGACTGTCAGGGAGAAGGAATAAAAGGCGGTCGATAGAACTAAAGGCTGATTCAATTCAATTTCAACAGAAACACTACAAATTTGTCAAGCAAGTACCTCCCACTCCAATAAAGGAGGTACCTTTTTGCTTTGAATATTAGCGATCAAAAGCACTATTCTGAGAATCTACAGGCAGTCAGGCATAAACTCTCTTTGCTGTCATCTTAAGTACATGACCCTTCATCCATCTTAGAAATGATTCTTAGATACCTACATGCATAGAAGTGATTCTTGGATACCTACATGCATTTTAGCTAGTCCTAGTTCTCCAGAAACTGATAATAATAATAATAATAATAATAGCCCATATTGCCCTTCTCTTCAGTTGAACTCCAGTTGTTTTTTGAGGAATAATATTTTAATTTCTGAGGAATTGATTAAAAAAAGGAACGTTGAACTCCAGTTGTTATCACAGAGCCTACTGCTTAAGGAACCAATATACTGGTTGGAGCACTAGTACTTAAGCTGGACTGATTAATTGAAGGGGATGGACCCTAGATAGAGCAAGCCAGCTATCAATCCCCACAGCCAATCACTTGACCCCTCAATCACATCCATGTGAAGAAAGGAACAAGAACATAACGTTCTTTACATCGAAGAAGAGAACAAAACAAAGAAAGGTACAAACATCCGCGAAGGATCTTGCTTGCACCATGCACAAAGTCTCGAATCAAGCCAAGGGCAAGAACAGTGGTTCAATACCACAACCAACTCATGTCCCATCTACCAGAGAACACTTTAAAAGAAATTATCAGAAAAACGTTAGGAGCACACACAAAAACATAGCAGACTGCTCGTTTTCATAATAATCGATCCAGAAGAGCAAAAAATGTTTCATCCTCTAGAACCAAATTAAACAATGACCCAACTGCAACCCCACTAGAAATCTAAACTAATCACTGTTCTGAAGTAAAATCCCTCTCATTTTGAATCAAACACTCCGCTGGACAAAGACGCATCTCCCCTTGATTCAAACAACATTGGAATCCAAATCCACCAGTAATCCAGGCACAAACCAAGTGATTAACAGGAAGCGCCTAAGGAAGACTTCCCAGAGTAAACGCCAGCGGTTGACTTAGAAAGGCCGCGGTTTGAACCAAGAATCGGCCGTGGACCGAGCGCCGCCGCCGCCGATCGGGACTCCGAATCCACCGGAACAAACCACCAAGCAAGGAAAAATATAGCGGTTGCTAGGTGCCGGCAGCTTACCTCCCAGACGACCATGGCGTCCTGGTTGGTGCCCTTCCGCCCCTGCTGCGTGTGGAGGCACGCCGCGGCGCTCGCCCCGTTGGCGCACGTCCTTCCGGGGACCCGCGCGAGCTCCTCCTCGGTCATCTCGCCCTCGCCGGGGAGCTTCTTGCCGCCTCCACCCGCGCCGCCGCCGGAGAAGAAGGCGCCGGCGGCGGCCGTGCCCTCCCGCTCGCCATGGGACCTCTTGCGCCACCGCAGCGGCCAGGCCGGCTCGTCGCCGGGCTGGGTGGAGAGGCAGGAGCCCATGGCGGCCAATGGGAGCGGGGCAACACGGCGGAGCACAGAGTTAGGGGCGGCAGTAACTGCTGCGCGGCGCTGTGCTAATGCTATGGTGGTTGTAGGGTTTTGATGCCTGATGTTTCCTCGTCTTGTAGGCTTGAGCTTCCCTTTTTGCATCATTTGGTTTGTATTGTATGGCCTTCTTACTGCTTGGAGATTTGGGCTAAACAAAAGGTTAAAAAATGTTGTTTTTTTATAGTAAGTGGGGTTAGGTTGGGAGTAGTACAAGGATTATGTTTAGCATGTAGGAGCCATGGTGTTCCACCTTTTGGGTGAAGGAATCCTAGGATGGGGAGAATTTTACTCCAAGATAAAATCATCTCCAAGTTATGTTAAAATACTTTGTCTAGGCTTCTATAGTGATGTGTCTTTGTGTCAATGAATATAGATTTATAATGGATATATGTGTCAATGAAAGATTGTTGTGGTAATTTTGTGCATTCCTGTGGGCTTTTTATTAAAGATGATAAAGAAATTTTTATTAGCTTAAATGCGGGATTAAGGGATACAAACGCAATGAGGACACATTCGGCCTCTGTATAGGTAAAATGCACATAGCCAACATCAACACTCATAAAAATCACACCGACGACTAGCAAAGTCTAACAAACCGAAGGTACACCTTGGTGGAGTCAAAAAAAAAGATAATCGACAACATCAACCATATCCACACTCATCTCTTAACATCATTCTATACAATGAGAAGAAATTCTCCAAGAGCAATGTCTTCCATAAGGGAACAACTATCAAATGTCATCGCCATCAGATCCTACCACCGAAGGCCAAACCTTGGGTTTTCACGTCAAAGCTCGATACCAATGCTTGAGAAGCACCATCAAATCAAAGTCATCTTGTGATGTTGTCACCATTTTTCCACGATCTCAACAGTTACATGCACACCGTGGTCTTGACCGTGAGGTGCTACGCAAGTGAAGACCATGCTCGCATGAGCAGGGAGTCGTGCCTCGACTCGAACAAGTCACCACCAACAGCTCCGAACAGCAAAGGACACCGACTCGAGTTATACCATGGAATGTAGTTATATTTTTATATGAAAGGGAATATATTAATACCATCCCGATACCAGTACACCTTAGAAAACATACATTGTTCATGCATTCGAGGAAATACAGTTCTTCATAATTTCCTCATTTTCTAAGTTTGAATTGGGTGTATGTTGGTAAGTGAAAATGAGGAGATTATGAAGAGCAAATCCAAGTACAAGTGCTGCTGGCCATCGATCCTGCCTTTGTCTACTATCTGCATCTGCGCATCCAACAGGGCCGCCCCTCTTCCCAACCCTAGCCACCCCTCCTCCTCACCCCCCCCCTTTTCCCTTCCTCGCCGCCGCCTGAGGCAGCCGTCGGGCAAGCCCAGGGCGCCAAGGATGGTGGCGGCGAGGCCTCGGTTGCCCTGCCTTTGCGTGGGGAACCCCGGATCTGGAGACGGCAGCTCCATTGGCAAGGCACGACCGGCTAGCAGCCATGCAGGCGGTGGATCTAGCGTCCCGGTCGCGCGGGTGGCGAGATCCGGTGGTGTTTGGCGGCCTGCGGCGGTCAGTGCGCGCGATCTGGCGCCTCCCCTCCTCCCCTGTTCGGCGTGCGGGCCAGCCTGGTCGGACCGTGCTTCCTCTTGGTCGTTGGTTCTGTACAGGAGACGCTGCCGGTGGCGGGGATCTAGTTCGGGCGAAATCCTTGACCGGCCATGAGCGGCCGTGCCGAGGCGCCGTTTTCCTCCTTGGAGGCGTCGGTATGGACTGATCTCCTCACTTCCCCTTTCCTTAGGTCTCCCGTGTGAAAGCACTAACTTTGTTGGGCGGCGGCGACGCTCACGGCGTCGTCCCCTTCTTGAAGGCGCCGCTTTGGGAACCTTGGGGTTGGGTATCGCTTGTGGGTGGTGGGCGACGGCGGTGGTGTGGCCCTATCCTAGCATGGATTTACGTCTGTTGCTTGGAGTTGGACTTGTGTAGGTACAGGTCGTCGTCTGGCGTCGCAGTGGCGTCAATTGCGGAGGACGAAGGCTCGCGTAGGTGGAGGTCGTCGTTTGACGTCATGGCGGCGTCGATGGTGGAGGACCTGCCAAGGTTGTCACATCAATCTGTTCTGAAGATGGACCAGTGGAAGATGGCGGCGACGACACATGTGAGTGCGTCAGACCGGTTTGAGCCCCGGACCTGGCAGATGGCTCGGTCAGGGCCTCCGGCTTTAAATGTTAGGCTTAGGTGAGAGGTCTGGATACGTGGCCCAGCTTGCACCCCTTCATCATTTGGATAGGAGTAGCGGCAGATGTTGCCAAGATGACGGATTCAGACACATTGTTATTCTACTTTGTAAGATCCTTGAAAATAATCAATAAAATAGTTGCATGTATCTCCTAGATGCATAGACCGGAAGGTCATCCTCCTTTTCTTAAAAAAAACTGCTGGCCATCGTGGTAAGGAAGAGCAAATCCAAGTACTGCTGCTGGTATCGGCACACCCCACACTATGGATCGGAGCGAGGGCACACCAACAAGCATGTGGGTCTGTCTTCTCGGCACATTGACGGGCACAACGGTACAAAGAGCGTTTGTATTTCTTATTTGCAAGTGCCAAAAGAATCTTAAAATCCGACGTGCTATACATATATAAACATAAACTGTCAATGGGCAGATCCATTCGACAGCGCTCGCTTCCAACACGCCACATGATATACGTGTCCTTTCCGCAGACCAGCGATGTGTGTTCTGTTCTCGGTGGATCAGAAGGAAGACCGTTCGTCAAATTTGAGTTTTGTGTTTCTCTTCTTTGAGACAGCAATAATCCTTGCCATGCCCGCTCCCAACCCCAACCCCGTCCCCGTAGCCCCACCAGCCAAAACGGCGGCGTTCGCTTCGGCGTCGTCGGCCACCGTCCCAGCCCCGCCGCTATCGCTGCTGGCAAGCATCCTCCACCCGCCCCCGCAGCTGTGTTGGGAGTCTCACTCCTCGATGCAGCAGCCCGCGGCGCAGCCGCCCCTTTTCGATGCGGATCGAGATCTGGTCTCTGGGGCGCTGCCGCCTCCCCCGCCTGGGTGCCCTGCTGGCGTTGGCGTGGGCATGGGCGGCTCCTCCGGCTCCGAGCCCGTCCCGGCTTCGCTTGCCGCCCCACCTGCCACCTTCAATGCGGGCCGTGCTGCTGCGACATTTATGGCGACTAATGGTGCGGGATGGCTGGCTTGCTTCCAAGGCTCGGCGTCCAGGGCGTGCGACCGGCATTCAATCCCGCACGGCGTGGCGGCCGCGGGGCTTGAGGCCGAGGCGACGGCCATGCCCTGGGTAGAGGTCACATCCCGTCGGCCACGCCCGCCGGCCAAGCACGCCGCATTCACTGCACGCCCCCCTCCGCCCGAGTGGTTAAGAGGCCACTGCTTCAACTGCCTTTGCTCTCGACATCGCGCCATTGACTGTCGAGACCCTGTGGTCTGCAGACGGTGCTTTCGTTCGGGCCACAAAGCGCGCTTCTGCACCCACACTCCTCGGCCTCATCTGCGTCCAGGTGCTGCCAAGCTGCGCAAGGCGCCTCCCCCGACGTCGTCCTCGCCGCTGCCGGCGACCTCGCCTCGTCCTCCCCAAGCTGCGCTCCCCCCACCGCCGCGTGTGTCGCTGCCGACGGCCCAGCCGCCCCGTCCCCAAGCTGCGATGGGCTCCTCTGCTGGCTCTTGGTCGGGTGACCACTCCACCCGCCCGGAGGTCTTCGCCGTGGTGCACAACACGCCGTCCATGCTGTTGGAAATCGCATTGCTGGAATCCAACGCCGTCGTCGCCTGGTTCGACCGCGACCGCCAGGCGTCCACCACCGAGATGGCGGCCTTCATCGCCGACAAGATTGGAGCTCTCCAGCCGGACGTCGTCGTGGTGCTGCATCACCCCGAGAAGTTTCTCGTGCGTTTCATCCACCGACACCACGCCGAGCTTGCCGTCTCCCGCCGCGAGCTGGCATTCGGCGACACCAAGCTTCAGCTCCGCGCCTGGCGGCTTGAGGCGCACGCCGAGCATGTGTACATGCGGCACCATGTCCGGCTCTGCCTCGAAGGCCTTCCCCTCTACGCTTGGGAGGAGCAAGCCGTCGCCAAGGCCATCGGCTCCGGGTGCTCCATTGACTACATCGAGCCTGCTTCTCAGTTGAAGACCCAAACGAAGGTCCTGGGGCTCTGGGCATGGACGACGTGCCCAAGCAAGGTGCCGAGGGTGAGCTGGATCACTCTTCCCGCCCGCAACGGAGGTGCGCCGGTGTATGGCCGAAAAGGCTTGGAGCACCGCATTCTGGTGCATCTCGACATCCACGAGGACCCCTCCTCTGGCAACATCGTCTCCAAGCCAAACCCTTGGCTGTACAACATCATCGACGGCGAGAAGCACATGAGGGACAGGCATGAGAAAATCTCTCATCCCGTGCGGCATGACCGCAGGGATAGAGATGATGGTGATGGCCGGGACCGTGATGACGATTGCGATGATCGCCGCGGACGAAGCGGGCGGGACGCTCCCAGGAGCGGCCAAAGCTTGGGTGCTCGACTCAGACGTAGCCTCTCTCGTGCTCCTCGTGATGAGCAGTGTGGGTATGGCAGAGATGTCCGAGAGGATCGCCGTGGCGGGTCTGGTCGGGACGGGCGCCGTCAGGCTGCCCTCGCCGATCCGGCCGCTGATGCTGCCCTGCTGCTGGGTTCTGGCTCTGCCAGTGCCCCGGAGGCCATTGCCATGGAGCTGCTGCCAATTGTCCAAGCAACTCCGGCCCCTCAAGATGATGGGCGTGGTCGGAGCCCCTCTAGGCAAAGGCGGCCAGCTGCGACCAGGCGCCTCTCCTAGGAGGCGCGCACTCCGCCCACTTCCCCGCCTCGCTCCCCGACGTCGGTCCTCTGGCCCTCCCCTACTTCCAAGCGGGACTCGGCCCGAGCTGCGAGGATGGCCCTTCAGGAGCGAAGCCCCGCCCTCATCGAGCTGTGCTCGCCGACGGCCATGATGCGCCCGTTGATCTCCATCTCGCCGACGCGGCCTCCGGGGTTTGAACGCTCCCCGACTCCGCCTCTTCCTGGCGTTGGAGAGCTCCAGCGCACGCCTACTCCGCCAAGAGCCCGTTCTAGGCATGCTGATGATACTCTGCCGGCTGGGCTTGCTGCTTTGATCGCCCCTATCCAAGATGCTACTGCCCCTGTCCAGGATGCTGCTGTTGTGCTGCCTTCACAGTTGTTTGTTGTGCGCGAGCCGGCGCTGCTGGAGCGGGCCTACTCGCTGTGCAGCCCGCAGCCTCCACCCGCTGTATCTCCTCCTAGGAACCTGCGTACTCGCCGGAAGACGATGGCTGGGCTGAAGATTTGCAACAGCTCTGGGGGCATCTCGCTTCAGCATGTGCGGCGCCCATCCGTCCGTCCCGAGGCTGTGCCCGCGGCTAAAATGGCCGAACGGCTGGTATGCCGGAGCCTGGGCATCACTAGAGATGGAGAAGATGTTACTGAAGCCACCCTTGCTGCTTTCTCGCTGAAATTTAAAGAGCAACTGACCCCAGAGATAATTGTGGCCATGCGTGATTTCTTCCAGCTGGACAATGGCGCTGTCAACGCAGTAGAAGACGTCCTCATTGGGCATGGAGGAGAGTCGACAATGGAACCTACTGCTGCTGGTACGGGAGAGCAAGAGGCTACAGTTTGAAGAATATTGCTTGTAGTGCCTCTGTAGGGTTGTCTAGTTTTCCAATGTTAGTGCTTTTATATTGCATTTCATGTAAGGGGTCCTTGCCGTGTGTAGCATGGAACTTGCTACTTGTTAGCAGTACTGGCTTTTTGCCTTGCCTTAGTTGCTTCAACCCCAAGTTGTATTCTGCTATCAGATTGTACCCTGAGAATCTCTATGTTTCCCATGCATGAGCAACCTATCAACACTCTGAGCTGGAACGTAAGAGGACTAAATTGCCCAGACCGCAGGGCTACTGTTAAGGCAACAATCGAGGGCACCTCATGTCACCTTGTCTGCCTCCAAGAAACAAAGCTCAGCTCCATCGACATGTTCATTGCGGCTTCCATTGGCGGAAATAGGCTTCGTGGCTTCGCACAGCGGCCGGCTGAGGGGACCCGTGGTGGTATCCTCCTACTTTGGGATCAAGGCCTCCTGGAGGTCTCTGACATTGCCACATCTTCTTATTGTCTGTCGACCATGGTACGCATCCGGGATACTGGAGCTACATTCAAAACCACTTCGGTGTATGGTCCCACCGACTCGGCGCGCAAGGATGCCTTTTTTGCGGAGCTCCTTAGCCACAAGCCGCTGCTGGGAGTCGCCTGGTTGGCCTCAGGCGACTTCAATCAAATTTATCGTGCTAGGGACAAAAATAAGAGAAACATGAACACAAGTAGGATCAACCGCTTCCGTGCGACGCTGAGTCTTGTGAGCTTAAGGAAATCCATCTTCAGAACAGGCGCTTCACCTGGAGTAACGAGCGATCCAATCCAACCATGTGCAAGCTAGACTCCTTCTTCTGCAATGCAGAGTGGGACACCACATACAACACCCACGTTCTCCACGCGCTTTCGTCCTCCTTGTCGGACCACTGTCCACTGCTCCTGGCAGATGACAAAGGACCCAGACGTCCCCGCTCCTTTAAATTTGAAAACATTTGGGTCTGCTTGCCTGGGTTCGCTGAGGTGATCCAAACGGCCTGGAATGAGCACGTACCCCACTCGGAGCCCTATCAAGTCCTTCATCATAAGCTCAGAAAAATCGCCCTCCGCCTTTCGGAATGGAGTAGAAAAATGTTCTCGAAGGCCAACGTCCAACTCCATGCGGCTCTGTTGGTCATCCTTTGGTTGGACATTGCTCAAGAGACGCGTCTCCTCTCCCCCGCCGAGTCCAACCTTCGGGCTAGACTTAAACGACGAGTCATTAGCCTGGCGGTCCTTCAGAGATCTAGGAAGAGCCAGTGTGCGAGGGTGGCCAACCTCAAAGAAGGGGATGCGAACACAAATTTTTTCCATCGACGTGTCAATGCCAGGAGAAGAAAAAACCATATTCACCGCATCAAACAGGCCCACAGTCGGGTGACTGAGCATGGGCAGAAGGAGAAGATCATCCACGACCACTTCTCCGAGGTCATGGGGTGGATTGGTACCAATAGTAACGTAGACTTTAACTGGGATGAGATCGACATCCAGCATCACAACCTCCACGCTCTTGGCGTTGTCATCACTGAGGAGGAGGTTTGGGCTGCTATCAAAGAAATGCCCAAGGACAAAGCTCCCGGCCCAGACGGCTTCACCGGCATTTTCTTCAAGAAATGTTGGGACCTCATCAAGGTGGACTTCATGCGAGTCATCCACTGCTTTGACTCCCTGCGCACGAACAACCTGCAATGGCTAAACTCTGCCAATGTGGTCTTATTGCCCAAGAAGGACGGCGCTGAGGGGATCTCGGACTATAGGCCTATCAGTCTTATCCACGCCGTTGCCAAAATCATCGCCAAGGTGCTGTCCATTCGCCTAGCGCCGCTCATGGATGCTCTGGTTTCCAATGCGCAGAGTGCATTTATCAAGAAGAGAAGCATTCATGATAATTTCATGTATGTTCGCAACTTCGCTCGACGGCTGCACAAGTGCAAGACTCCAGCTCTATTATTCAAGCTGGACATCAAAAAGGCTTTTGACTCAGTCCGATGGGAGTATGTCTTGGATCTCATGCAACGCATGGGGTTCCCTGATAAATTCAGAAATTGGATTGCGGCATTGCTTTCGTCCTCGTCCTCGCGCTTCCTCCTCAACGGCCTGCCTGCCCCCCCCCATCAGGCATGGACGTGGTTTTCGCCAAGGAGACCCCATCTCGCCTCTGCTCTTCGTCCTCGCAATTGACCCGTTGCACAAGATCCTCGACTTGGCTACGCGCAAGGGAATCATTCATAAGATCCGTGGCCGAGGTACAATGGCCAGAACCTCCCTCTATGCGGATGACGCCGCTGTGTTCATGGCGCCAATTAAGAGTGATATTGACAACCTTGCAACCATCTTAAAAGGCTTTGGAGACGTCACGGGCCTTTGCACCAACTTCCACAAAAGCTCTGTCGTTCCCATTCGATGAGCCAACCTTGATCTTGTGAGCATTCTCAGCAGCATCCCGGCGACCAGGGCGTTTTTCCCTATCAAATACTTGGGCCTCCCGCTCTCGGTTTGGAGACTGAAGAAAGTTGACTTCCAATACCTCCAGGACAAGGCAACTGGAAAATTGGTCACCTGGGATGGGCAGAACATCACCACCATTGGGCGCACGACCCTTGTTCGCTCTGTTATCACCTCTCAGGCTGTGTACTCCATCACACCACTCACTGTCCCTCAGGGTTCCCTTGACAACCTCAACAAGATTGAGCGAGCTTTTCTTTGGTCCGGCTCTGACAAGACCACCGGTGCCAAATGTAAAGTCAACTGGGACATGGTCTGCCGCCCCACCAGCTATGGGGGTTTGGGTGTTCTTAACACCGACAAATTTGCTCGTGCTTTGAGGCTCAGATGGCTTTGGTTTGAATGGAAAGAGCCGTCCAAGCTCTGGGTCGGCCTGGGCAACCCTTGCACCGAGGAGGACCGTGATTTTTTCTACACCTCCACTTCCATTATCATGGGCAATGGGGCCAAAACGCCTTTTTGGGACTCCCCCTGGCTGCTTGGCCGCAAGCCGAAGGACATTGCACCTCTCGTCTTTGAGGCCTCGAGGAGAAAGAACTGGAAGGTGTGAGAGGCTATTAGAGAGAATGCTTGGATGCTTACGATCAAACGAGACATTACCATCCCTGGCCAGCATGTGCGGGAATTTTTCACCCTCTGGATGCTCATTCATGACATACACCTTGACATCCACTCCGAGGATGACATCATTTGGAAGCACTCTTCGGATGGCTCATATTCGGCGTCCACTGCATACAAGGCACAATTTCTAGGTTTGATGCTTTCCCCCATGGACTCCATGGTCTGGAAAATGTGGGCGCCCCCAAAGGTCAAATTCTTCTCTTGGCTGGCCTTACAAGATCGGATTTGGACCGCCGACAGGCTAGAGCGACGTGGCTGGGACAACTGCGGTCTTTGCCCGCTCTGTAAGCAGGTGCAGGAGTCGGGCGTCCACCTATTCGCCAAATGCCGCTTCACCTTGAGGCTTTGGCGGATGCTCATTGACAAGTATGGGCTTGCGCATCTGGACCCTTCTGACTGGCACCTTGAGGATTCCCTCCTCTCTTGGTGGGACAAGCGCACCAATTCGAGCATTCCGGATCGTCGAGCCATGGCCTCCCTTACCATGCTCGTATCCTGGACAATTTGGAACGAAAGGAACGCTAGAGTCTTCCGCCACAAAGAGACGCCACCACCAATCCTTCTCAAGCTTATTATAGATGAGGCCAACCTATGGGTTACTGCAGGGGCTAAACAATTAGGGAAAATTGTATCTCGCGAGTAATTGTCATGCCGTACCTCGGCCTTGTGTAACTCTACAAAACTCTATTCTCCTCTACTTTAATAGATGAGGCAAATCTTTTGCCTCCGTTTCGAAAAAAAAATTGAGTTTTGTTGAAGGTTTACATTGGGCCGCTGACCACCGGAGATGGCAAGGCATCGGTGAAACCCGGTTGTCGTTTCAGACGTCTTTTTCAGCCGGCCGGTCAGTCGCTCCTTCCAAACGAAAAGCGAAGTGCTTTTCATGTCTTTTCTTGGGTTTCTAGATCGTGATGATCCTCCCCCGACTGTGTGCGTTGGGGCTCCTCTTTTGGCATGGGCCTTTTTGTCTGCACCGGAAAGAGGAGGGATTAGGCTGCTCTCTGTCCTGATTAGCGCAGGCAAAGGGAACTGGATCAGCCTGAGTGTCCCTGTCGCTGAGCTATGCTTGCTTGCACAGTGATGCAAGATGGCAACCACAGTTGGGTTGATGGTGACACAGCTGTGTGTATCCATGGGTATTTTCCATGCTTTTCTTTATTTTACGTGAAGATATTTTTATTTTTAATTGTATTTGCTCTCCTGATGAGGAGGTTGAAGCGAAGCCAAGTCAATGCAGCAGCAAAGTACGTATGCTGCTACTAATCTTGGTCAGAAAAGCGATGTGTGGAAGGAAGCTGTGGGCGCGTCCAGGTCCAACGTTCAGATAAGCTCCCATTTCAGACTTGGACGGTCAAGCAGAGGGATTAAGTAGTACTAGTACCAATTGGTGGGTTGAGTTGTCAATGCATCACTAGTGATGCGTTTTAATACACTCCATCATCTATAGCATTGTGCAGTATAATAGTGGCAGCTATCAACCGTACAGAAATCAGATATGTTATTGTTGGCCAAGAAAGATACAAGAGGATGCTCTCGTCCTCACGGAGGTTAACTATACTAACTAAACGGCGGATGTGCGGTTAGGAGAAGAGAGCGGAGGAGGAGGTAGTTGGAGCTTGGAGTCAAACACGTATGCAGAGGCAGAAGCTCGTCTGGGAAATGGAGAGCCCAACTCCCTGCGTGATCTGCTAAGAGCATCTCCAACGGGCGCGCAGCGCGTTAATTTTTTTTACAGCATCAAAATAGTCTTTTTCTTTGCGCGTAGCAAGGCGTTGGCTCCAGCAATCGCTGTAAAATATGTCGCACGAACAGCTCCAGCAGGCGCGCTAAATTTCCAGCGCGCGAGCAGCCGACGCTTGCAAATATGATTACATGTTCATTTTGACAATATGATGATGTTTCAAACATTAAACAAATATGCAAAATAGGAGTTGGAGCAACATAGCATAGTTCAATTGCACGACATAGTTCAAAATCACCCAACCAAGTTCATGACAAATAAAAGTTCACACAAACAAATGGCACATCAACAATCATGCCGCATTGTCATCCTCCTCTTCTTCCTCCTCATTCGAAGATGATTCTTCCTCCTATTCATTTTCAAGCGCCGCATCGTCATCGGGAGCTCAGATGGTATTCGCAAGATCTCCAACGGCATCATGCGAAGGCATGTGAGGCACACCGGAAGCCATGCGTCCACCCATGTCACCCGGAGGTGCTCCCATGCCTCTCATGAGAGGCCCAAAACTCATGTCTTCCATACTTCCCATGATAGCTCCGAAGCCACCCATGCCTCCTGTAGGTGCTCCCATGCCTCTCATGGTAGCTCCGAAGCCACCCATGCCTCCAATGGTAGCTCCGAAGTCACTCATGCCTCCCATGATAGCTCCGAAGCCACCCATGCCTCCCATGTCGCCCATGGTAGCTCCGAAGCCTCCCATGATAGCTCCCATGCCTCCCATGGACACGGCTCTTTTTTGGACAAGACTTCATCGCGGGAAAGATTGACGTACTCCTTTTGCCTACCATCGAGGGTAGATATGTCCATGAAGAACAAGTACTTCTTCCATTCCTATAATCTTGCTCGCTCTTCCATGGCCAATTTCTTCTCCTCCAATGCCACCTTCATCTCTTCGACCGCGACCCCCCTCTCCTCGGCTGCCAACCTCCTCTCCTCGGCCGCCGCATCTTGGCTTCTTGCCATCATCCTCACCTCGTTTGCTTCCTTTCGTGCCTTCACTGTAGCTTCCATAGCATTCTTTAAATCATCATCTCCTCCCTTCTTCTTCTTCTTGTTCTCATCATTTGATACCTCCTCCTTCTCATCATCATCCAAATCAATAGTTGCCTTGCTTTTCTTGCTCTCCTCTTGGTCATCACGGGCTTCCATTTCTCTTCATCCTTCAACACATTATAACAATGGGGCAACACAAATGGTCTTCCTTTCTTGACCTTCCCTTTCTTGGTCTTCTTCTCTTCTCCTTGAAATAAGTTTTGTGCAATAGTGAGCTACAAACAAAAGAACAAGTTAGCACTTGAAACACCAAAGAAGAAGCATGAACATGCAAGGAACATAAAGAAATGACACTTACCCTATCTCTATCATCAGTGCCACTTGGGTTTATCGTGTCAACCGCCTTAAGTGTCGCCGCCCACCTTTAACAATCTTTGTTGATTGTCGACCACCGGGGGCGAAGAGATCTAACGGTGCGGTCAATTCCACTCTTGTTGTGTATATCAAAGTGCTCCTTCATCCGGACCCAATATGTATCTCTACTTTGGTCCCCTCCAATGTTGGCATCCATAGACACATGCAACCATGTATTGCATAGCACGATGTCTTCGTTCATGGTGTAGTTGCCCGCTCTTCCTTTCGGTGCATCGACGATACCCTCACCATCCTCGTCCACCTCAAACTCATGATCATCTTCATGCACTTCGTTAGTTTGAGACCAATGAGAATTATTGGAGCCAACACCCATAGTTGACATATATGTGTCATCATTGAAACTACAAAGTATGTAGAAGAAAAACTAAGCTATCCATATGTATACACTTATGTAAAAAAACACCAACAAAAAAGGGGTGGGGAAAAATCACATCTTGCGGGCATTTCATCAAACACCTTGTGCGCATCGGCCGCCGGTGCAACAAATTGCGAGCTCTCCGGCGCTTCGGTCGGTGGAGGCGTGGCCGGACGCCCTGCAAGCTTCTTCTTCGGCAGCCTAGAAGAGCCACCCGCCTTGTTCTTCTTTCCGGACACCTTCCCCGCCGCCGCATTCGGGTGCTTGGAGACGGGGCCCGTGGCTTCACGGCGAGCGGCGGTGCGTCGCCACCCCGCGAGGTCGTTAGTGGCGCCATGAAAAGGCCGCGCGCGAGACCGGTGCTTGGAGGAGGGCCGCTGGCGGCGAAGCAGAAGCTCAACCCCGCGCTAGGGTTTGTGGTGGTGGCGGCAGCAGCGGAGGGGTCGCGGGTGTAGGCAGGGGTTGGGGGGTGTCGGCGCGTCCTTCCATCGGTCGAATTTCGTCGGCGGCGGCGTGGGGCGGGGCCGCCGGAGAGGTTGGCTGCAGTTGGTCGCTTGCACCCGAATGTCCAGCGTGCAGGAGCGGGTGCATGAAATAAGCGGCGCGCGATGCCATTTTCCTCCGCGCGCTGAACCCATTATACCACGTGCGCGATTGTTGCGCAGTTGCTGGAGCGCCCGTTGGAGATGCTCTAATATATATATATATATATATATATATATATATTGGTGTCTGAGAGCATCTACAACCTGACGTCCCATATCCGCGCTTGGTCATTGTCTGGACCTAAAATTACCACCCGACTGGATGCATGAAACGCAGTCCAAATGTCCGGACAGTCTACCTTATCATTGTCTCGACATAAAGTTGCTACCCAACCGGACGCCAGAAACGCAGTCCAAACGTCCGGACAGTCTACCTGATCATTGTCTTGACATAAAGTTGCTACCCAACCGGGCGCGAGAAACGCAGTCCAAACGCCCGGGCCGATCGGCAACCCCATATCCAGCCCATATGTGGGGCGGATATGGGGACACCTGGATCTGTCTGCCATGTCGGATCCGACCCACATTGGCTCACCCAATCCCACATATATTCAACCGTATCCGCGCTCCGGAGAAAACCCTAACCGCACTCCATTCCACTCCCCATCGCCCCCATGCTCCTTTCCGGCGAACTCTGGCATGGATGACAGTGGAACTGACTCCAAGATGTCCGGATCCGACGACTGGGACCTCATCCCTTGTAGTTCCGACGAGGAGATGGTCATCTACGCTGCACTCTGACGCTCCCGAGAGGAGTGCACCTGGACACGGACGGACTCGTTCCGGCGGGAATCCATTGCGTCCACAGAAATGGTGATTGGATCCGCCGGGGTTCGTGGTGGGAGGCGATGTACACCTGCCTTGCTTGACGCGGTGTGGTCCATCTGGCGCCAAACCCAGGGATGGCGACGCAACCATTCGTTGGTGTGTTGTCCTCGTGAGATCGGGCTCCAAGTCGGAGGTAAACACTGGCATGGTGTACGACAAGCACGATGTGGACACGAGGCATGCCTGTCGTGCAAGGCACCAAGCACAGATGGCAGTGGAGGCGGAGTCGCACGTTGCCGACGCAAGGCATGCCCGCCGGGCAAGGCACCAAGCATGGATGGTTGCAGAAGCTCTCGCGGCCGAGGCTACGGAGGCGGAGTCATAGGCCGTCAAGCCCATCTGCCCCGCAGTTCCATCATCGATCTCACGTCTACCGGTGACGGACAAGTCGCGGACTCTGATGAGAAAGAGTAGGGAATGGGACACGGCAGAGTCTTGAGTCCCATGAGCGGGTCTATGAGCCATGTTCTACTCTACCTCGCCGGCGACCGCACCTTCACTCTGAGGGGCTCAGCTGACCGCCGGACATGGATACGGCCAGAACAACAAGGACAATTGCATGTGCAAATTTATCCTAGTTTTAAGTTCATGTAATTTTATGGATTTGATTATTTCATTTCGACGAGGTAACCGGTTGTGGAATTGTTTTTTGTTTTACGTGCTAACCAGTCATTATCCACGGACGCACCAAATCAAGTTAGGTATGCGCGGTTGTAGATGCTCTCAGGAGCCCAGATCTTTGATGCCTCGTGGCATCGCCGATCATTTCAACCTCTCACGTGAGCGTTGTGCACTGGGCACATGGACGTAGTACGTTGGTCCCTCGTTGGCAAACGGCAACACCGACCCACCTCTCCAGACTCCAGGGTGGACGGGGGTTGATGGTAATGAATCATGGATCAAACGGTAGGCAGGGGGTACAAATGAACCAATTTATTCATTTAGTTGCACGCAGGCTCACTCACCTCGCCGCAAGCAGTAATGCTCACCGCTGTTGCCTGGCTACAGCCAAGTTGGAGTAGGAGGTCACCACTGTTGCCTGGCTACAGCCAAGTTGGAGTTGGATGTCCTCCTGTCCAGTGTCTGTCCACTGCTCCCGTGTTGTTGACATATAATAATAATCATCATAACAATCCCTTTCGATTAGCGTGCTGCCGAATTCCATGGGTGAAATTAAAGGCCCTGTCTCCTTTTATCAGAGAAGGGAAGAGAGTAGATGTGGGCACGTCCGGGCCAAGAGCAGGTTGCCTGGCCAGTAGGAGCATGCTGCATTTCGAAGCTACTACTAATAAACAGATGGTGATGCATCACGGATCGGATCGGGCATACGCGTCCGAGAGGAGTTCACTAAACCCAGAGGCCAGGCCAGGCCAGCGAGCGAGCGAACCAAACCCAACCCAACCCGACCCACCTATCACGTTCGCCTACTTAATGAGGCCACCGCCGAGATCGCTCCAGAGCAGCCTACGCCTGACGGTGACGGTGACCCGAATTACTCACCCAACCCCACCCAGTGCCCACCGGCCACTCTTGAGGAGAAGCTCGCCAACTTTCTTTCTGCGTGTGCGTTTTGCAGCCCCGCCAGATCTCGTAGTCTCGACGTTTATGGCGGGCGTTTGGCCGTTTCCGTGGGAGGGAGGGAGGGTGTCATGTCAGTTACGCCCAAAGTCTTCTTTCCGCAAACAACAAAAAGGTTTAGTCGAAAAGTGAATGGCAAATCGACAAATCCGAAGGAGTCGTGTGCTAACAAGGCCCAGGTCTGACGCCTCGTACGTAGGTGCCTATTTGCTGACTTGCGGGTTTCATGGAATTCAGACTGTCCGGGTTTGCTCCGAGAAATGGCGTTGGCGTGTGTATGCGTCACTCACTCCATCGATGAGAAATTGAGAATGAAGGACCGGAACTTCCTTCGTATCTCGTTGGGCTTTTTTTCGTCCGGATTTGAGGGGGTATCTCGTTGGTTGCTAGGCAGTGACGTAGCACCATGATTTTCCACATGTATGTGTGTATTTGATTTCAGAAAATTTTATTTTTGAAAATTTTAAATTAAGAGCTTCATGGAGTTCGAGCTCCATTAGCAATTTCCGAGAGTAAGGGCATCTCCAACATTGACCTGCAAATTCTCTCCAGCATCCGTTCGCGGATAGGGGAGACCCGTCTGCGGACACGAATACGGAAGGCATCCATCCAACGCTGCAGCATATAATTCAAGGCAGGTTTGAACTAACCGGACGAAATTCATGCAAACAAGGTGGATTTTCATATAAACCGGAGCACATTCATTACAATTAAGACATTTACCATATAAACAGGACGGAACTCATTACATTTTGGACAATTTTTAACTAAACCCTACACCAAAGCTAATCTAAATGGTCGCTGGCGCCTGTTCCCCATGTCCGGCCATGAGCCCCGAGCATTGAAGCTCCGGCTGTTGTCTTCGCCTTCGCCAGTTCCGCCTCGGCGCTCTCCAGCTCTCCCTCCGTAACGTCAGCCACCGCAGCCTGAGCGGCTAATCGGCCAATGATGATCAGCCCATCAACCTTGGCTTCAGCGGGAGGGAAGGAGAGGTGGTCTTCTTGGGACCCGAGCAGCGGCGACCTGCCATGCACCACTCTTCCTCCCTGCCGACGACGCCTGTAGACATGCCAGCTTCATTGTCATGGCGCTGGGCGCGCGGGTGTGGCGGAGTTGGCATCCTCGTCGTTGCTCTTGCCGAACACCTCGTCCATCTCCCTGTAGGCGGTCTCTAATTTCACTTGATGGAGGCGGTACTGCCAATGTTCGCGACGGATGTCGCAGGTAGAGTGGTAGGAGTCGACCAACGCCTCCTACTCTGCCACTTCCATGTTTGGTACGATGGCCGTGGCGACGGCAGGTTGCTCCTCGAGGAGGCCGGGGTTGTAGGCCTGGTCGAATTTCACTTATCTGAACCTGGCCTCCTGCTCCTCCCGCATCATGTTTGTGTAGTGCGCACAAGCCTTGCCAATGGTGAGGCTGGCATGCGCCGACGAGGAGGGTGGCGCCGGCTCATCCTCGCCACGTCCTCCATTGGGACGTCGACCGCGGTCGTCTGCCTGCCAATCGGCAGCAATGGAGGTCATCTCCTTCTTCTTCTCGGACGAGGGGTTGTCCAAGAGGGCTTTGGATCCCGAGGAGGCCATGGCGGGCGTGGTTCAGAGAGGAGAAAGGGACCGGAGGAGGATGAATGCTGCTATGGCCGGGGCTAGAGTTTATATAGTGAGGATATGGCAATGGGCCGCAGTGGTGTGGTTTGATGGAGGGCGGTAGACTACGAACGGGTGGCGCTGGAGTAGGTTCCTTGGCATCCGCATATCATTAATATAGGGAAACGGAATGCCAGAGTGTCGTTTGAACATGGAGAACTCGAGTGCACCGGGAAGCGGCGCAGGCGGCGCTCTCTCGGTCGGCGCACCACTTCAATGCCAGCAACAGTGAGAGGTCAAGTTCGCTCTGGCTGAGGATGAATGCGTCATGAACGCTTTGGAGCGGTGCTAACCGCTGCTACTTGTGATAGGCGTTGGGATTTCCCCGAAGAGGAAGAGTGATGTAGTATAGTAATAGATAGTATTCCACTCAATTAAGAACTAAGGTTTATCGAACCAATAGGAGACTTATGCCAACAAATGTCAACAGTACCTGCACACACGCACAACAAATACTTGCACTGATAAGTCTCCAACTTATCTGTCGGCCTAGTGGGAACCAGGGTATCATGGCCTGTCTACCTCCGGCCCAGAAGGTGATGCTTGGGCCGGCCTGCAAGGGATGGCCCTACCTTGGCCGCTTCGGAGGGAGCAGCCTCGCGAGGCCTCTTGCCTCCAGGCCGAGCCCCGCTAAGACTGACAAGTACCAGGTCGCCTCGCGAGGCCCCCCTCACGAGGCCACCTCATGAGGCGAGTCGTACAGTGCCATCCGCGGGACTCCGAGTCCATCACATGGATGACATCCCGCTGTCAGGATAAGGACGGTAGGGCGTGATCAAGACCAGCCATTCTGGTGATAAGGGAGCAGGAGCGTTTGTCTCCCCCAAAGCAAGTCCCAAAGCCTTCCGCTTTGGTGTAAGAAGATCAGGACGAGTCAGCGCACCAGGGCGGAGGTCATCACTGAGCCCACCAGCGCGTGAGGATGGAAACTTTAGCAGGCGAAGACCGCCTTTAGTTAGGATAAGCCTAGGCACTTGTTCCCCTTTGAATTGCCGCCCTGTGGCCACCCTTTCCTGCTCAGATTTTCGGGGGAAGAGGACCAAGGATGATAAAGGGGCAGGGCCACCTCGATGTAAGGGGATCGAGCTATTCTCTCCCACACGCTTCGTGTACCTCGAGCTCCAAGCGCTCCATTACACAACAATCCCACACAAGCAGGAGTAGGGTTTTACACCACACAATGTCCCAAACCTGGGTAACTCGTGTGTCCCCGTCGTGTCCGGTGTGAGTGAGCGTGCTCGTTGTCGTCTCGCCATAGTCCCCGTCGGGTCGTAGGTTGCCAAGCAAAGCCCCCTAGAGTTTGAACCCTAGTTCTTGGAGATTTTCGTGGATGCGGATCCCAGACTCCGACATTTGGTGCATCAGGTAAGGGGACTTCTTGTCTTCACACCTTCGACCTCGACATCGATATGGATGACGTCGATGCCGCTCACCAGGCACGCGTTGCGCGCCGGGCTGCCACCAGGCACGCGTTGCGCGCCGGGCTGCCGCCAGGGTCCATGCTGCGCCCGCCACTCGTGGTGCCCCTGGGCGGCGCCCTCGCGTCACCACCAAGCCCGTGGGAGAGCTGGTGGCCTCCTCCGTCCACTCGTCGGTGAACTAGGAGGTGCGTGTTGGGGAACGTAGCATAAATTCAAAATTTTCCTACGTGTCACCAAGATCTATCTATGGAGTCATCTAGCAACGAGGGAGGAGTGGATCTACATACCCTTGTAGATCGCGCGCGGAAGCGTTCAAGAGAACGGGGTTGATGGAGTCGTACTCGTCGTGATCCAAATCACCGATGATCCTAGCGCCGAACGGACGGCACCTCCGCGTTCAACACACGTACGGAGCAGCGACGTCTCCTCCTTCTTGATCCAGCAAGGGGGGAGGAGAGGTTGATGGAGATCCAGCAGCACGACGGCGTGGTGGTGGAAGTAGCGGGATTCCAACAGGGCTTCGCCAAGCGCTGCGGTTTATCAATGACATCCAATGTCCATGGTCAGGAAACCGTAACCATCCATTGATCAACGAGCTAGTCAACTAGAGGCTTACTAGGGACATGGTGTTGTCTATGTATCCACACATGTATCTGAGTTCCCTATCAATACAATTCTAGCATGGATAATAAACGATTATCATGAACAAGGAAATATAATAATAATCAATTTAATATTGCCTCTAGGGCATATTTCCAACAGTCTCCCACTTGCACTAGAGTCAATAATCCAGTTCACATCGCTATGCGACTAACACTCAAGGTCACATCCCCATGTGACTAACACCCAAAGAGTTTACTAGAGTCAATAATCTAGTTCACATTACCATGTGATTAACACTCGATGAGTTCTGGGTTTGATCATGTTATGCTTGTGAGAGATGTTATAGTCAACGGGTCTGAATCTTTCAGACGTATGTACTTCGCAAATCTCTATGTCATCTTGTAGATGCAACTACTACGCTACATTTGGAGCTATTCCAAATAACTGTTCTACTATACGAATCCAGTTTACTACTCAGAATAATCTGGATTAGTGTCAAAGTTTGCATCGGCGTAACCCTTTATGACGAACTCTTTTACCACCTCCATAATCGAGAAAATTCCTTAGTCCACTAGTTACTAAGGATAACTTTGACCGCTGTCCTGTGATCCATACTTAGATCACTCTTGCACCCCTTGACTGACTCATGGCAAGGCACATTTCAGGTGCGGTACACAGCATAGCATACTGCAGAGCCTATGTCTTAAGCATAGGGGACGACCTTCGTCCTTTCTCTCTATTCTGCCGTGGTCGAGCTTTAAGTCTTAACTTCATACCTTACAACTCAGGCAAGAACTCCTTCTTTGGCTGATCCATCTTGAACACCTTCAAGATCATGTCAAGGTATGTGCTCATTTGAAAGTACCATTAAGCGTTTTTGATCTATCCTTATAGATCTTGATGCTTAATGTTCAAGTAGCTTAATCCAGTTTTCCATTGAAAAACACCTTTCAAATGACCCTATATGCTTTCCAGAAATTCTACGTCATTTCTGATCCACAATATGTCAACAACATATACTCATCAGAAATTCTATAGTGCTCCCACTCACTTCTTTGGAAATACAAGTTTCTCATAAACTCTGTATACACCCAAAACTTTGATCATCTTATCAAAGCATACATTCCAACTCCGAGATGCTTACTCCAGTCCTTAGAAGGATTGCTGGAGCTTTGCATACTTATCAGCATCTTTCAGGATTAACAAAACCTTCCGGTTGTATCACATACAACCTTTCCTCAAAAAACGTCGAGGAAACAATGTTTTGACATCCTATCTGCAAGATTTCATAAATAATGTAGTAATCGCTAATATAATTCCAACAGACTCTTAGCATCACTATGAGTGAGAAAGTCTCATCGTAGTCAACTCCTTGAACTTGTCGGAAAACATTTTAACAACAAGTCGAGATTTCTTAATGGTGACATTTACCATCATTGTCCGTCTTCCTTTTAAAATCCATCTGTACTCAACAGCCTCACGACCATCGAGCTGTTCTGTCAAAGTCTACACTTTGTTTCCATACATGGATCCTCTCTCGGATTTTATGGCCTCGAGCCATTTATCGGAATCCGGGCCCACCATCGCTTCTCCATAGCTCGTAGGTTCATTGTTGTCTAGCAACATGACTTCCAAGACAGGATTACGTACCACTCTGAAGTAGTACGCATCCTTGTCATCCCACGAGGTTTGATAGTGACTTGTTCTGAAGTTTCATGATCACTATCATAAGCTTCCACTTCAATTGGTGTAGGTGCCATAGGAACAACTTCCTGTTCCCTACCACACACTAGTTGAAGAGACGGTTCAATAACCTCATCAAGTCTCCACCATCCTCCCACTCAATTCTTTCGAGAGAAACTTTTCCTCGAGAAAGGACCCGATTCTAGAAACAATCCCTTATTGCTTTCGGATCTGAGACAGGAGGTATACCCAACTGTTTTGGGTGTCCTATGAAGATGCATTTATCCGCTTTGGGTTCAAGCTTATCAGCCTGAAACTTTTTCACATAAGCGTCGCAGCCCCAAACTTTTAAGAAATGACAGCTTAGGTTTCTCTAAACCATAGTTCATATGGTGTCATCTCATCGGAATTACGTGGTGCCCTATTTAAAGTGAATTTGGTTGTCTTTAATGCCTAACCCATAAACTATCATGGTAATTCGATAAGAGACATCATGGTATGCATCATATCCAGTAGGGTGCAGTTATGATGTTCGGACACACCATCACAGTATGGTGTTCCAGGCTGTATTAGTTGTGAAACAATTTCCACAATGTCTTAATTCTGTGCCAAACTCGTAATTCAGATATTCATCTCTATGATCATATCATAGATATTTTATCCTCTTGTCACGACGATCTTTCAACTTCACCCTGAAATTACTTGAACCTTTCAATAATTCAGACTCGTGATTCATCAAGTAAATATACTCAACATCTACTCAAATCATCTGTGAAGTAAGAACATAACGATATCCACTACATGCCTCAGCACTCATTGGATTGCACACATCAAAATGTATTACTTCCAACAAGTTGCTTTCTAGTTCCATTTTACTGAAAACGAGGCTTTCAGTCATCTTGCCCATGTGGTATGATTTGCATGTCTCAAGTGATTCAAAATCAAGTGAGTCCAAACGATCCATCTGTATAGAGTTTCTTCATGCATATCTACCAACAAACATGGTTCGCATGTCTCAATCCTTTCAAAAATGAGTGAGTCCAAAGATCCATCAACATGGAGCTTCTTCATGCGTTTTATACCGATATGACTTAAGTGGCAGTGCCACAAGTAGGTGGTACTATCATTACTATCTTATATCTGTTGGCATGAACATGTGTATCACTATGATCGAGATTCAATGAACCATTCATTTTAGGTGCAAGACCATTGAAGGTATTATTCAAATAAACAGAGTAACCATTATTCTCTTTAAATGAATAACCATATTGCGATAGACATAATCCCATCATGTCTATGCTCAACGCAAACACCAATCTCGATGGTAGAGGGAGCGTACGATATTTGATCAACCTTGGAAATACTTCCAACACATATCATCATCTCACCTTTAGCTAGTCTTCGTTTATTCCGTAGCTTTTATTTTGAGTTACTAACACTTAGCAACCGAACCGGTATCTAATACCCTGGTGCTACTAGGAGTACTAGTAAAGTTCACATTAACACAATGTATATCCAATATACTTCTATCGACTTTGCCAGCCTTCTCATCTACGAAGTATCTAGGGTAATTCTGCTCCAGTGGCTGTTCCCCTTATTACAGAAGCACTTAGTCTCGGGTTTGGGTTCAACTTTGGGTTTCTTCACTAGAGCAGCAGCTGATTTGCCGTTTCATGAAGTATCCCTTCTTGCCCTTGCCCTTCTTGAAACTAGTGGTTTCACCAACCATCAACAATTGATGCTCCTTCTTGATTTCTACTTTTGTGGTGTCAAACATCGCGAATATCTCAAGGATCATCATATATGTCCCCGATACATTATAGTTCATCACGAAGCTCTAGCAGCTTGGTGGTAATGACTTCGGAGAAACATCACTATCTCATCTGGAAGATCAACTCCCACTCGATTCAAATGATTGTTGTACTCAGACAATCTGAGCACAAGCTCAACAATTGAGCTTTTCTCCTTAGTTTGTAGGCTAAGAAAATCGTCGGAGGTCTTATACCTCTTGACATGGGCATGAGCCTGAAATCCCAATTTCAGCCCTCGAAACATCTCATATGTTTCGCGACTTTCAAAACATCTTCGGTGCCTCAACTCTAAGCCGTTTAACTGAACTATCACGTAGTTATCAAAATGTGTATGTCAGATGTTCGCAACATCCATAGACAACGTTCGAGGTTCAGCACACTGAGCGGTGCATTAAGGACATAAGCCTTCTATGAAGCAATGAGGACAAACCTCAGTTTACGGACCTAGTCCGCATAATTACTACTATCAACTTTCAACTAAATTTTCTCTAGGAATATAACTAAACAGTAGAACTAAAGCGCGAGCTACGACATAATTTGCGAAGACCTTTTGACCATGTTCAGGATAATTAAGTTCATCTTATGAACCCCCACTCAGATAGACATCCCTCTAGTCATCTAAGTGATTACATGATCCGAGTCAAATAGGCCGTGTCCGATCATCACGTGAGACGGACTAGTCAACATCGGTGAACATCTTCATGTTGATCGTATCTACCATACGACTCATGCTCGACCTTTCGGTCTCTTGTGTTCCGAGGCCATGTTTGTACATTCTAGGCTCGTCAAGTTAACCTAAGTGTTTCGCATGTGTTCCAAGGCCATGTCTGTACATGCCAGGCTCGTCAACACCCGTGGTATTCGAACGTAAGAATCTATCACACCCGATCATCACGTGGTGCTTCGAAACGACGAACTTTCGCAACGGTGCACAGTTAGGGGGAACACCTTATTGAAATTTTAGTGAGGGATCATCTTATTTACTACCGTCGTTCTAAGCAAATAAGATGTATAAACATGATAAACATCACATGCAATCAAATAGTGACATGATATGGCCAATATCACTTTGCTCCTCTTGATCTCCATCTTCGGGGCTCCATGATCATCATCGTCACCGGCATGACACCATGATCTCCATCATCGTGTCTCCATGAAGTTGCCTCGCCAACTATTACTTCTACTACTACAGCTAACGGTTAGCAATAAATTAAAGTAATTACATGACGTTTATGTTGACACACAGGTCATAAATAAATTAAGACAACTCCTATGGCTCCTGCCGGTTGTCATACTCATCGACATGCAAGTCGTGATTCCTATTACAAGAACATGATCAATCTCATACATCACATATATCATTCATCACATCCTTTTGGCCATATCACATCACATAGCATAGCCTGCAAAAACAAGTTAGACGTCCTCTAATTGTTGTTTGCATGTTTTACGTGGCTGCTATGGGTTTCTAGCAAGAACATTTCTTACCTACGCAAAAACCACAACGTGATATGCCAATTGCTATTTACCCTTCATAAGGACCCTTTTCATCGAATCCGATCCGACTAAAGTGGGAGAGACAGACACCCGCTAGGCACCTTATGCAACTAGTGCATGTTAGTCGGTGGAACCAGTCTCACGTAAGAGTACGTGTAAGGTCGGTTCGGGCCGCTTCATCCCACAATGCCGCCGAATCAAGATTGGACTAGTAACGGTAAGCATATTGAACAAAATCAACGCCCACAACTACTTTGTGTTCTACTCGTGCATAGAAACTACGCATAAACCTAGCTCATGATGCCACTGTTGGGGAACGTAGCATAAATTCAAAATTTTCCTACGTGTCACCAAGATCTATCTATGGAGTCATCTAGCAACGAGGGAGGAGTGGATCTACATACCCTTGTAGATCGCGCGCGGAAGCGTTCAAGAGAACGGGGTTGATGGAGTCGTACTCGTCGTGATCCAAATCACCGATGATCCTAGCGCCGAACGGACGGCACCTCCGCGTTCAACACACGTACGGAGCAGCGACGTCTCCTCCTTCTTGATCCAGCAAGGGGGGAGGAGAGGTTGATGGAGATCCAGCAGCACGACGGCGTGGTGGTGGAAGTAGCGGGATTCCAACAGGGCTTCGCAAGCGCTGCGGGAGGAGGGAGATGTGTCATGGGAGGGAGAGGGAGGCGCCAGGGCTTGGGTGTTGCTGCCCTCCCTTCCCCCACTATATATAGGGCCAAGGGAGAGGGGGGGGGGCGCAGCCTTGGCCCTTCCTCCAAGGAAGGGTGCGGCCAGGGAGGAGTCCCTCCTCCCCAAGGCACCTCGGAGGTGCCTTCCCCCTTTAGGACTCTTCCTTTCCCTCTTCTCTTGGCACATGGGCCTTTTGGGGCTGGTGCCCTTGGCCCATATAGGCCAAGGCGCACCCCCTACAGCCCATGTGGCCCCCCGGGGCAGGTGGCCCCACCCGGTGGACCCCCGGGACCCTTCTGGTGGTCCCCGTACAATACCGGTGACCCCGAAACTTGTCCCGATGACCAAAATAGGACTTCCCATATATAAATCTTTACCTCCGGACCATTCCGGAACTCCTCGTGATGTCCGGGATCTCATCCAGGACTCTGAACAACTTTCGGGTTACCGCATACTAATATCTCTATAACCCTAGCGTCACCGAACCTTAAGTGTGTAGACCCTACGGGTTCGGGAGACATGCAGACATGACCGAGATGACTCTCCGGTCAATAACCAACAGCGGGATCTGGATACCCATGTTGGCTCCCACATGTTTCACGATGATCTCATCGGATGAACCACGATGTCAAGGACTTAATCAATCCCGTATACAATTCCCTTTGTCTATCGGTACAATACTTGCCCGAGATTCGATTGTCAGTATCCCGATACCTTGTTCAATCTCGTTACCGGCAAGTCTCTTTACTCGTTTCGTAACACATCATCCCGTGATCAACTCCTTGATCACATTGTGCACATTATGATGATGTCCTACCGAGTGGGCCCAGAGATACCTCTCCGTTTACATGGAGTGACAAATCCCAGTCTCGATTCGTGCCAACCCAACAGACACTTTCGGAGATACCTGTAGTGTACCTTTATAGCCACCCAGTTACGTTGTGACGTTTGGCACACCCAAAGCACTCCTACGGTATCCGGGAGTTGCACAATCTCATGGTCTAAGGAAATGATACTTGACATTAGAAAAGCTTTAGCATACGAACTACATGATCTTGTGCTAGGCTTAGGATTGGGTCTTTGTCCATCACATCATTCTCCTAATGATGTGATCCCGTTATCAATGACATCCAATGTCCATGGTTAGGAAACCGTAACCATCCATTGATCAACAAGCTAGTCAACTAGAGGCTTACTAGGGACATGGTGTTGTCTATGTATCCACACATGTATCTGAGTTCCCTATCAATACAATTCTAGCATGGATAATAAACGATTATCATGAACAAGGAAATATAATAATAATCAATTTATTATTGCCTCTAGGGCATATTTCCAACAGTGCGTGCCCACTCTGCCACCGCATCCTCGCTCGCGCGTCTTGACCCTCCCGCCGTGTGAGCTATGACGCCTATGACGACTATGACGCCTGGCTCGGACGCATCACCAAGCTCATCGACGCCGCAGAATGGCAGGCGCCCTCCCGCTCCCTGCATGCTCTGTCGTCATGCGTCGAAGGGGCAGGGCGCGACGCGCCTCCTCCGGGCCGTGACGCAGCCGAGCGGCGCCATGCAGTGCGCGCTCCGGAGTCGCCCCGCGGCTCATCCACGGCGAACGACATCGACGACAGCTGGTAGATCGTCTACCGTGCGCCTTCGGACGCGCGTGTGATCCTCGAGAAGTAGCGCAACCACCAGGACCGCGTCCTCCATGACGTTGCCGCACCTGGGCACCAGAGTCACGCGGCCCTGGTTCATCGCCCCCATTTCTAAAACATTTTCACAAAAACACACAATTTTTTTTGTTTGTTTGCTTGTTTTCTTGCTTGAAGTTGCTATCATGTCTGAATTTGAGAAAGCTATCATTGTAAGCGCTAGTGAAGATATCACTAGTGAGACTCTTGAGGAAAAACCTGAATCTTGTATTCTTAATCATGAGACTCTGGAAACTAAAGCTCCCACCAACTTCAAAACTAAAATTTATTATGTGGGTAACGGGAATATTATTGGAAAGAATATTATTCAGGAATTCTTTGATTGCACGGGAGTCATACCATAATTAGGGGATCAATTCTTTATAAAACAAATTGCTATGTGGATGCTATTGCTATGCTCGTGTTTAAATTAGAAAGTTTTTTTTGCATATTCATCCGTCATTACAAAAGATATTATATGAACTTCCAATATTCATGATCCAAAAATTAAGAAATTTTCTACTATTATCCTTATGCGTGAATTTGACTATCTAATCCGAGAAGGTAGAGAAATCTTTGCTTACTATAGGATAAATTTTGAGCACCCTCCAATAGAAAAAATTCTCCATGATAAAGACACTATACGTAGTTTGGAATCTAAAGATTAATTTGCATATAGTGAAAAATCTTAGGAGAAGAGTTCCTTATGCTAAAGTTATTAAAACTTTGTACCACCACACTTGTGATAAATTGGAGTGAATCACTAAATGAATTGATGAAGGATTTAGTAATGAATGGTTTGAGGAGATGGCTAGGTAACCTATTGATGATGAGATACATGTTTTACATGAAGATGTTCATGGTGATGAGTCAGAATTTGAAGTAATGGATGTAAAATTACCAAACAAAGTCCTTTCAATAGTTTACGCTCTCCCGCTAGGAAAGAAGGATATGAGAATAGAGATTTATCAAAGGTTTTGGAATATTTTATTAAAAAGGAATTGGATATGAAGGATGACAACACTTGAAATTATGTATTACGCCTAGCTAGGGGCGTAAAATAATAGCGCTTGTTGGGAAGCAACCCAATAGTTATCTTTATTTTCTTGTTTCTTTTCTATTTTTGTGTGTGCATACAATTATGCTACCGTTATGGTTGCGTTTTGTATTTAAATTAGTGTTTGTGCCAAGTAAAGCCTTTGGGATGATTTGGATGACAGTTGCTTTGTTTTTGTGGAAAAACAGAAACTTTTGCGCCCAGTAGCAGAATTGTTTGAATTCACTAGAAAGTGATAAATTCTGATTTTTTTTACAAATGATTCGTATACAAATTTCCCATGTTGTCCTATTTTCAGATCTTTTGGAGTTACAGAAGTATTGAGTTTGTCTAGATCATTACACACTGTCTTGTTTTTGACAGATTCCATTTTCAGTGCATTGTTTGCTTGTTTTAATGAATCTATGGATTGTATCGGGGGGTATAAGTCATGGTGAAGTCCGAATATAGTAGGTAATATGCAATAATAAAATATGAATGGGTTTACAACAGTACCTAAAGTTTATTATTAGCTTGTTATACTGACGGATCTCATGAGTTTTCTGTTGAGTTTTGTGTGCTGAAGTTTTCATGTTTTAAGTGAGATTGCGATGGATGAAGGAATAAGGAGTGGCAAGACCCTAAGCTTGGGGATGCCCAAGGAACCCCAAGGTAATATTCAAGGACATCCAAGACTCTAAGCTTGGGGATGCCCCAGATGGCTCCCCTCTTTCTTCTACCAACCATCGGTAAATTGCTTGGAGCTATATTTTTATTCATCACATTATATGAGTTTTGCTTGGAGGGTCGTGTATTATACGAGTCTTTGCTTTGTTTGCTTTTTAGTTTGCCACAATCATCTTTTCTGAAAACACCTTTTTGAGAGGGACACACATTATTCGTGATTTGTTAGAATACTCTATATGCTTCACCTATATCTTTTGAGCTAGGCAATTGCTCTAGCGCTTCACTTATATCTTTTAGAGCACGGCGGTGGTTATATTTTAAAGAAATAGTTGCACTCTCATGCTTCAATTATTTCATTTTGAGAGTTTGATAAATATTAATGTAAATATGCATGGGTTATGAAATTGGTCCTAATATGATAGGTATTCAAGAAGGATATAATAAAAACTTTCATGTAGATCACTGAATATGATAAGTTTGATTCCTTGCAATAGTTTTGTGATATAAAAATGGTAATATGTGGGAGGTACTAGTGAATGATTGTGGTTTAGTAAGAATATTGGTGTTAAGGCTTGTGATTCCTGAAGTATGCACGTATAGTCTCTCGTTATGCTAAGAAGTTGGAGCATGATTTATTATTGATTGTCTTCCTTATGAGTGGCGGTCGGGGACGAGCGATGGTCTTTTCCTACCAATCTATCCCCCTAGGGGCATGCATAGTAGTACTTTGCTTAGAGGGCTAATAAACTATCGCAATAAGTATGTGAGTTCTTTATGACTAATGTGAGTCCATGGATTATATGCACTCTCACCTTTCCACAATTTGCAAGCCTTTTCCCGGTAATAGTGCATTGCCCTTTCTCACCTTGAGATGTGGTGCAAATTTCGCTGGTGCATCCAAACCCCATGATAGGAGACGCTCCATCACACATAAGCCTCCTTATATCTTCCTCAAAACAGCCATGGCATTTCATAACCATTCCGAGATATATTGCCATGCAACTTCCACTATTCCGTTATTATGACACACATCATCGTTGTCATATTGCTTTGCATGATCAGATAGCTGACATAGTATTTGTGGCTCAGCCGCCGTTCATCATTTTTTATACATGTTACGCTAGATTATTGCACATCCTGGTACATTGCTAGAGGCATTCATATAAAGCCATATTTTCTTCTAGTATCGAGTTGTAATTTTGAGTTGTAAGTAAATAGAAGTGTGATGATCATCACTATTCATTATTAGAGCATTGTCCCAAGTTAGGAAATAGAAAATATGCCAAAAAAAGACCAAAAAATAAGAGAAAAATAGAGAAGGGGAAATATTACTATCTTTTCCACACTTGTGCTTCAAAGTAGCACCAGGTTTTTCATATAAAGAGTCTCCTATGTAGTCACTTTCATATAACTAGTGAGAATTTTTCATTATAGAACTTGGCTTGTATATTCCGATGATGGGCTTCCTCAAATGCCCGAGATCTTCCAGAGAAAGAAAGTTGGATGCACACCCACTTAGTTTTCATTTTGAGCTTTCATACACTTATAGCTCTTAGTGCATCTGTTGCATGGCAATCCCTATACTCCTTGCATTGACATCAATTTATGGGCATCTCCATAGCCCGTTGATTAGCCTCGTCGATGCGAGACTTTCTCCTTTTTTGTCTTCTCCATATTAATCTCTACCGTTGTATTCTATTACATCCATAGTGCTATATCCATGGCTTGCGCTCATGTATAGCGTGGAGGTTGAAAAATCTAAAGCGTGTTAAAAAGTATTAACCAATTGCTCGGTTGTCATCGGCGTTGTGCATGATAAATACTTTGTGTTAAGAAGATGGAGCATGACAAGGTTATATTATTTTGTAGGGATAACATTCTTTAGCATTTTTTATTTTGAAAGGCATGATTGTTTGTTGGTATGCCTCGGTATTGATGTTTTTATGTCAAATTACAGACTATTGCTTTGAATCATTCGGATCTAAATATTCATACCATAAAAGAAAGATTGCATTGTAGACATGTTAGGTAGCATTCCATATTAAAAAACTATTTTTATCATTTACCTACTCGAGGACGAGCAGGAACTAAGCTTGGGGATGCTTGATACGTCTCCAAAGTATATATAATTTTTAATTCTTCCATGCTATTATATTATCAGTCTTGGATGTTTTATACGCAAGTATATATAATTTTTTATAGTGTCCAGTGTCAGTTATTGTTTTTGGATTTTCAGATAATCAATATCAAACAGAGTCCAAACTGAGAAAAAACTTTGGATTAATTTTTTCTAGACCAGAAGGGACCCTAGAAGGTTCGGGAGAATACCTGAAGGGCCACGAGGGAGCAACAAGCTCGAGAGGCGCGCCCACGGGCTTGTGGGCCCCTCGTGGCTACTCTAGACCTAATTATGCCTTTATAAATTCCCAGATATTCCCAATATGTTAGAGAGACACCCAAAAGTACTTTTTCTGCCACTGCAAGTTTCTGTTCTTCCGCGGTCCCATCTGGAGGCCTTTTTCGGTACACTGTTGTAAGGGAATATTTATCCCTAAGGTGTTTTGGTGTTTGATGACAATGCTTTTGTGGACTAATCGTGTGCCTTGAGTATTTCAGAGGTTTCATTACTAGGCACAAGACGGTTTGTCCCCCTCGAGGACTTTCAAAGACGGCGTTTGTCTACATTTCTTTTCGGTGGTTTTGAGTCATAGGAAAGCCGTACTATTAAGAGGGGGTCCACATTGGTTTGGCTTGGGTGGAATCAACACGTACACATCACTTTTGCACCCTCTGAGCTTTTCCGTTTCGTTGAAGGCTCCCTTGCTCCCTTCTCCCTGAGGTCTGGTCCCAGCGGTAGTACCGCTCGAGAGCTACAAGCGGCAGCACCGCTCCTCAGCGGCAGTACCGCTTGGAGCTCTCAACCGTAGTACCGCTGCGGCTCCGTGCTCCTACCGCCTCGACTAGAGTGTTCTCCTTTCGTGTCGGGTTTTGCGGCACTAGCTGCGGCAGTAGGGGCGGTAATACTCCCCTTAGGCGGTAGTACCGTTCTTACCTCCGCGTTAGTACCGCCCTGGGTCCAGGTCCTCGCTCCCGTCTTACTGCGCGGCAGTACCGTGAGGTGGAACGGTAGTACCGCTGGCCACAGCGGTAGTACCGCCCACCCCTGCGGTAGTACCGCCCTGTGCGGGGCTGAGCGAGTTTAACGGTTGGTTTGTCTTCCCCCTTATAAAAGGAGGTCTTCTTCTCCAAGTTGACCTATCTCTTGCCCCAAGCTCCATCATTGCTCCAAAGCTCATTTTTGCTCGATCTCACTCCCTACCCAATCAAACTTGTTGATTTTCTAGGGATTGGTTGAGAAGGCCCAGATCTACACTTCCACCAAGAGAAATTTGATTCCCCCACTCATCCCTTGCGGATCTTGTTACTCTTGGGTGTTTGAGCACTCTAGACGGCTGAGGTCACCTCGGAGCCATATTCCATTGTGGTGAAGCTCCATGGTTTCGTTGGGAGCCTCCAATTCGGTTGTGGAGAGAGCCCCAACCTTGTTTGTAAAGGTCCGGTCACTGCCTCCAAGGGCACCAATAGTGGAATCACGACATCTCGCATTGTGTGAGGGCGTGAGGAGAATACGGTGGCCCTAGTGGCTTCTTGGGGAGCATTGTGCCTCCACACTGCTCCAACGGAGACGTACTTCCTCTCAAAAGGAAGGAATTTCGGTAACACATCCTCGTCTTCCCCGGCTCCACTCTTGGTTATCTCGTGCCTTTACTTGTGCAAGCTTTTGTGTTGTATCCTTAGCTTGCTTGTGTACTTATTGTTGTTGCATCATATAGGTTGCTCACCTCATTGCATTTCTAGACAACCTACTTTGATGCAAAGTTTAAATTGGTAAAGAAAAGCTAAAAATTGTTAGTTGCCTATTCACCCCCCTCTAGTCAACTATATCGATCCTTTCAATTGGTATCAGAGCCTCATCTCTTTATTAAGGACTTTACCGTCGGAAGAGTATGGTTGACACCGTAGACGGTGTGAGGAGCACTCCGGTGTGAATCCGATCTTGTCTACGGCCGATGGGCGAACCGCGGTCTCTCGTGAGGAATTCAATGTGGCTGTGGACACATTGAAAACCTCCATGACGACCGAGGTTGAAAGCATGTTTAATAAATTCCTAGAAGGGCTTAAACTATCCACCGCACCATTGAGAGTGGGTGATCCCACTAACAAGGTGACGGATTCTAACTCTGACAAGGGGAAGCTACTAGTGATCAAGTTCCTTCTTCTAGTGGTAAAAATGGCACCGACATCTTTGCCCATGTGGAACCTCCACTTGTTTATGGTGGACCAATTCCTTCCACTCATTTGAATCATGCCGGTCCTCCCCCCAAGATTGTGAAAAATGTGGACTTTGATTCTTGGGTCTATCGCTTTAAGCGTCATTTAAATCATGTGAATACTAATCTTTGGAGAATCATTGAAGAAGGTTTCTATCTGCATGACCGAAGCAACTTCACTCCTAGAGAAGCCGCGGATAATAAATTCAACGAGAATGCTCTCTTCATCATCCAAGATGCAATTCCACCCGAAGATCTTCCTCATCTCCGGCCCTTCGCCATGGCCAAAGATGCATGGCATCAAGTTGTTTCCCTATAGAAGGGAAGCGCAAGCATACAACGCTCCAACTATGAAGTGGTGCAAGATGAAGCCGATGAGTTTGCAATGAAAGAAGATGAAGAACCTTGTGAACTTTATTGGAGGGTAACCAAACTCGCGGTCTCACTCAGAGATCATGGGAGCAAGGACACATATGACAATTGGATCAACCGCAAATTCCTCAAGGCAATAATGCCTTACCACAATGCCATGTCCTCCGTCATTCTTCAAAGGCCGGACTTCCACACCTTGTCCTCAAGTGAAGTGTTGGATGAGTTTGTGGCCATGAGCATCTTTGACAAGACCGCCGGCAATGTGGTGCTACGTTCTCAAAGAGCGAAGAAGCCCAACCTTGCATTAAAGGCCAAGGTTAGTGTGGAAAAAGAGGACGAAGAAGAAGAAGAGGAGAGCAACCCCGAAGATACAAAGTATGCCTATCATGAACACATGGCTCTTGCTTCAAGGCAATTTTGGAGCAAGAAAAACTCAAGGCCCAACTTCAACAAGAACAACTCAAGTGGCACGAAGGGCAAGCAACGTGTGAGGACTTGCTATAATTGCGGCAATGTGAGCCATTTTGTTGCAGAGTGCCCGTATGAGAAGAGGGAAGACAATGGTGGCAAGCTCATCCGAAAAGACAAAGCCAAGTCTTTCCCAAACAAGAGCAACTTCACCAAGAAGACTCCTCCCAAGGCGTTGGTGGTACAAGAAGAGTACAATGAGGATGATGATGATGATGAGGATGGTGAGTTGGTTGCCATGGCCTCCGTTGCCATTGCGACAACTCCACGAGTGTCACTCTTCGACTCACCCAGTGAGAGCATCACCGCCAAGTGCCTCATGGCTAAAGCCACCAACAAGGTAACCCCCAACATCAAAACTACCATCATTAATAATCCTTCTTTGACGGATTTCATTGATGAACATGATGGATCTAATGTGAAGGAGAATGAGTTTGAGTCCTTTATGAGTAAACTCAAGGGTAAATCCAAGAAGCACTTTGTTGCTCTCTTGGAACAACTTGGTGAAGCTAATGACATGATTGAGGATCACTAAGATACCATCTCTAAGATGGAGGGGCATAGTCGTGACTATGCCGATGAGATTTCGGATCTTTCCAATGCTCTTGAGAAAGAGTGTGGTCTTCATTTGGCTCTTGAGGAGTCACACAACGATGATCACGCTAAGTTGAAGAAAGATCTTGATCATGCTATTGTTGTTTCTCATGTGCTAAACTCCAAGAAGGCCAAGCTTGGGGTTGATCTTGCTAGACTCAAAGAGGAGTTTGACCTACTTGACAAGGCTCACAAGGTCTTGAAGGGTACTCATGCTAGCCTCAAAGAGTCTCATGATCAACTTCAAGTAAATCTAACCAAGGAGAAAGCCACATTTCCTCATATGATGCTAATTGATAATGCAAATGCTACTAACCCATGTTGTGAGCATGTGCATCTTGTTGAGGAGAATGCTAAGTTGAAGGAGCGACTTGAGAAAGGCCTTGTTTCTTGCATACAAGGCGAGAAAAACCTCAACGATCTTTTGAGCAATCAAAAGGGAGTTGTGGCCAAGGAAGGGATTGGGTACGCACCCAAGTCCAAGAACAAGAAGAAGAATGACAAGGCCAAACGACCTCCCCCTCTCAAGCAAACCTTTGTGAAGGAGGGAGAGGGTGCTACTAAGGAGAAGAATAAGAAGAACACCGTGAAGGGTGGTGATGCCAAGAAGGGCAACACTTCCCTTCCTAACAAAGTCGGCGACTTTAACCCTTCTTATGTGTTGTGCCATGCTAGTGATGGACATATTTATGCCAAATTTGTTGGCTCTCCTTATGAGTACATTGAATGGTCTATTTTGGTTCCTAAGACCCTTGTTACTAACATCAAAGGACCCATTACAAAATGGGTGAAGGAAATATGCCCTAGAGGCAATAATAAAGTTATTATTTATTTCCTTATATCATGATAAATGTTTATTATTCATGCTAGAATTGTATTAACCGGAAACATAATACATGTGTGAATACATAGACAAACAGAGTGTCACTAGTATGCCTCTACTTGACTAGCTCATTGATCAAAGATGATTATGTTTCCTAACCATAGACATGATTTGTCATTTGATTAACGGGATCACATCATTAGGAGAATGATGTGATTGACATGATCCATCCCGTTAGCTTAGCACTTGATCGTTTAGTTTGTTGCTATTGATTTCTTCATGACTTATACATGTTCCTATGACTATGAGATTATGCAACTCCCGTTTACCGGAGGAACACTTTGTGTGCTACCAAATGTCACAACGTAACTGGGTGATTATAAAGGTGCTCTACAGGTGTCTTTGAAGGTACTTGTTGGCTTGGCGTATTTCGAGATTAGGATTTGTCACTCCGATTGTCGGAGAGGTATCTCTGGCCCACTCGGTAATACACATCACTTAAGCCTTGCAAGCATTGCAACTAATGAGTTAGTTGCGGGAACGAGTAAAGAGACCTGCCGGTAACGAGATTGAACTAGGTATTGAGATACCGACGATCGAATCTCGGGCAAGTAACATACCGATGACAAAGGGAATAACATATGTTGTTATGCGGTTTAACCGATAAAGATCTTCGTAGAATATGTGGGAGCAAATATGAGCATCCAGGTTCCGCTATTGGTCATTGGCCGGAGACATGTCTCGGTCATGTCTACATAGTTCTCGAACCCATAGGGTCCGCACGCTTAAAGTTTCGGTGACAATTGTATTATGAGTTTATGTGATTTGATGTACCTAAGGTAGTTTGGAGTTCCAGATGAGATCGGGGACATGACGAGGAGTCTCGAAATGGTCGAGACGTAAATATCGATATATTGGACGACTATATTCGGACATCGGAAAGGTTCCGAGTGATTCGGGTATTTTCGGAGTACCGGGGAGTTACGAGAATTCACCGGGAGAAGTATTGGGCCTTATTGGGACATAAGGGAATAGAGGAGAGAGGCCAAAAGGAAGGAGGCACGCGCCCTCCCTCTGGTACGAATTGGACAAGGGGTGCAGCCCCCTTTTTCCTTCTCCCTCTCCCCCTCTTTCCTTCTCTCCTACTCCAGAAAGCAAAGGGGAATCCTACTAGGACTTGGCAGTCCTAGTAGGACTCCCCACACTTGGCGTGCCCCCTCTAGGGCCGACCTCTCCCTCCCTCCTTTATATACGGGGGCAGGGGGCACCTCTAGACACACAAGTTGATCTGTTGATCTCTCCCAGCCGTGTGCGGTGCCCCCCTTCACCATAATCCACCTTGATCATATCGTAACGGTGCTTAGGCGAAGCCCTGCGTCGGTAGCATCATCATCACCGTCATCACGCCGTCGTGCTGACGGAACTCTCCCTCGATGCTCTGCTGGATCGGGGTTCGTGGGACATTATCGAGCTGAACGTGTGCTGAACTCGGAGGTGTCGTACGTTCGGTACTTGGATCGGTCGGATCGTGAAGACGTACGACTACATCAACCATGTTGTGCTAACGCTTCGGCTTTCGGTCTACGAGGGTACGTGGACAACACTCTGCCCTCTCATTGCTATGCATCACCATGATCTTGCGTGCGCGTAGGAATTATTTTAAATTACTACGTTCCCCAACAGTGGCATCCGAGCCAGGTTTTATGCGTAGATGTTATATGCACGAGTAGAACGCAAGTGAGTTATGGGCGATACAAGTCATACTGCTTACCAGCATGTCATACTTTGGTTTGGCGGTATTGTTGGATGAAGCGGCCCGGACCGACATTACGCGTACGCTTACGCGAGACTGGTTCTACCGACGTGCTTTGCACACAGGTGGCTGGCGGGTGTCAGTTTCTCCAACTTTAGTTGAACCGAGTGTGGCTACGCCCGGTCCTTAAGAAGGTTAAAACAACACTAACTTGACGAACTATCGTTGTGGTTTTGATGCGTAGGTAAGAACGGTTCTTGCTCAGCCCGTAGCAGCCATGTAAAACTTGCAACAACAAAATAGAGGACGTCTAACTTGTTTTTGCAGGGCATGTTGTGATGTGATATGGTCAAGACGTGATGAGATATAAATTGTTGTATGATATGATCATATTTTGTTGAAGTTATCGGCAACTGGCAGAAGCCTTATGGTTGTCTCTTTATTGCATAAGATGCAAGTGCCATGTAATTGCTTTACTTTGTCGCTGTGCGATAGCAATAGTTGCAAAAGCAATAGCTGGTGAGACAACCATGTGACGACACATTGATAAAAGATCAAGATGATGGAGATCATGGTGTCATGCCGGTAACAATGGACATCATGACAGTACTTTGCAGATGGAGATCAAAAGCACAAGATGATGATGGCCATATCATGTCACATACTTGGATTGCATTTGATGTTTATCTTTTATACATCTTTTTTTGCTTTGATTGACGGTAGCATTATAATATGATCTCTCACTAAATTTCAAGATAAAAGTGTTCTCCCTGTGTATGCACCGTTGCCAAAGTTCATCGTGCCCAGACACCACGTGATGATCGGGTGTGATAAGCTCTACGTCCATCTACAACGGGTGCAAGCCAGTTTTGCACACGCAGAATACTCAGGTTAAACTTGACGAGCCTAGCATATGCAGATATGGCCTCGGAACACTGAGACCGAAATGTCGAGCGTGAATCATATAGTAGATATGATCAACACAGTGATGTTCACCATTGAAAGCTACTCCATTTCATGTGATGATCGGTTATGGTTTAGTTGATATGGATCACGTGATCACTTAGAGGATTAGAGATATGTCTATCTAAGTGTGAGTTCTTAAGTAATATGATTAATTGAACTTTAATTTATCATGAACTTAGTCCTGATAGTATTCTCATATCTATGTTGTAGATCAATAGCTCGCGTTATTGCTTCCCTATGTTTTATATGTGTTCCTAGAGAAAACTAAGTTGAAAGATGATAATAGCTATGATGCGGACTGGGTCCGTGATCTGAGGTTTATCCTCATTGCTGCACAGAAGAATTATGTCCTTGATGCACCGCTAGGTGACTGACCTATTGCAGGAGCAGATGTAGACGTTATGAACGTTTGGCTAGCTCAATATGATGACTACGTGATAGTTTAGTGCACCATGCTTAACAGCTTAGAATTGGGATTTCAAAGATGTTTTGAACGTCATGGACCATATGAGATGTTCCAGGAATTGAAATTTATATTTCAAGCAAATACCCGAGTTGAGAGATATGAAGTCTCCAACAAGTTCTATAGCTAAAAGATGGAGGAGAATAGCTCAAGAAGTGAGCATGTGCTCAGATTGTCTGGGTACTACAATCGCTTGAATCAAGTGGGATTTAATCTTCCAGATAAAATAGTGATTGACAGAATTCTCTAGTCACCATCACCAAGTTAGTAGAACTTCGTGATGAACTATAGTATGCAAGGGATGACGTAAATGATTCCTGAGCTTTTCATGATGATGAAATCGATGAAGGTAGAAATCAAGAAAGAGCATCAAGTGTTGATGATTAACAAGACCACTAGTTTCAAGAAAAGGGCAAAGAGAAAGAAAGGGAACTTCAAGAAGTACGGCAAGCAAGTTGCTGATCAAGTGAAGAAGCCCAAGTCTGGACCTAAGCCTGAGACTAAGTGCTTCTACTGCAAAGGGACTGGTCACTGGAAGCGGAACTGCCCCAAGTATTTGGCGGATAAGAAGGATGGCAAAGTGAACAATGCTATAATTGATATACATGTTATTGATGTGTACTTTACTAGTGTTTATAGCAACCCCTCGGTATTTGATACTGGTTTAGTTGCTAAGAGTAGTAACTCGAAACGGGAGTTGCAGAATGACTAGAGACTAGTTAAGGGTGAAGTGACGATGTGTGTTGGAAGTGGTTCCAAGATTGATATGATCATCATCGCACACTCCCTATACTTTCGGGATTAGTGTTAAACCTAAATAAATGTTATTTGGTGTTTGCGTTGAGCATGAATATGATTTGATCATGTTTATTGCAATACGGTTATTCATTTAAGTTAGAGAATAATTGTTGTTCTGTTTACATGAATAAAACCTTCTATGGTCATACACCCAATGAAAATGGTTCATTGGATCTCGATCATAGTGATACACATATTCATAATATTGAAGCCAAAAGATGCAAAGTTAATAATGATAGTGCAACTTATTTGTGGCACTACCGTTGGTCATATTGGTGTAAAGCGCATGAAGAAACTCCATGCTGATGGGCTTTTGGAATCACTTGATTATGAATCATTTTGATGCTTGCGAACCATGCCTCATGGGCAACATGACTAAGACTCCGTTCTCCGGAACAATGGAGCGAGCCACTGACTTATTGGAAATAATACATACCGATGTATGCGGTCCAATGAGTGTTGAGACTCATGGCGGGTATCATTGTTTTCTGACCTTCACAGATGATTTGAGCAGATATGTGTATATCTACTTGATAAAACATAAGTTTGAAACATTTGAAAAGTTCATATAATTTCAGAGTGAAGTGGAAAATCATCGTAACAAGAAAATAAAGTTTCTACGATCTGATCATGGAGGAGAATATTTGAGTTATGAGTTTGGTCTTCATTTGAAACAATGCGAAATAGTTTCGCAACTCACGCCACCTGGAACACCACATCGTAATGGTGTGTCCGAATGTCATAACCGTACTTTATTTGATATAGTGCAATCTATGATGTCTCTTACCGATTTACCACTATCTTTTGGGGTTATGCATTAGAGACAGCTGCATTCACATTAAATAGGGCACCATCTAAATCCGTTGAGACGACACCGTATGAACTGTGGTTTAGCAAGAAACCTAAGATGTCGTTTCTTAAAGTTTGGGGTTGCAATATGTGAAAAAGTTTCATCTTGATAAGCTCAAACCCAAGTAGGAGAAGTGCATCTTCATAGGATACCCAAAAGTAACTGTTGGGTACACCTTCTATCACAGATCCAAAGGCAAGATATTTGTTGCTGGGAATGGATCCTTTCTAGAGAAGGAGTTTCTCTCGAAAGAAGTGAGTGGGAGGAAAGTAGAACTTGATGAGGTAACTGTACCTTCTCCCTTATTGGAAAGTAGTTCATCATAAAATCTGTTTCTGTGACTCCTACACCAATTAGTGAGGAAGTTAATGATGATGATCATGAAACTTCAGATCAAGTTACTACCGAACCTCGTAGGTCAACCAGAGTACGTTCCGCACCAGAGTGGTACGGTAATCTTGTTCTGGAGGTCATGTTACTTGACCATGACGAACATGTGAACTATGAAGGAAGCGATGATGAGCCCAGATTCCGCGAAATGGTTTTAGGCCATGAAATCTGAGATAGGATCCATGTATGAGAACAAAGTGTGGACTTTGGTTGACTTGCCCGATGATCGGCAAGCCATAGAAAATAAATGGATCTTCAAGTGGAAGACGAACACTGATAGTAGTGTTACTATCTACAAAGCTAGACTTGTCGAAAATGGTTTTGACAAAGTTCAAGGTGTTGACTACGATGAGATTTTCTCACTTGTAGCGATGCTTAAGTCTGTCCGAATCATGTTAGCAAATTGCCACATTTTATGAAATCTGGCAAATGGATGTCAAAACTACATTCCTTAATGGATTTTTAAAAGAAGAGTTGTATATGATGCAACCAGAAGGTTTTGTCGATCCTAAAGGTGCTAACAAAATGTGCAAGCTCCAGCGATCCATCTATGAACTGGTGCAAGCATCTCAGAGTTGGAATATACGCTTTGATGAGTTGATCAAAGCATATAGTTTTATACAGACTTGTGGTGAAGCCTGTGTTTACAAGAAAGTGAGTGGGAGCACTACATCATTTCTGATAAATATATGTGAATGACATATTGTTGATTGGAAATAATGTAGAATTTTCTGGAAAGAATAAAGGAGTTTTTTTAAAGGATTTTTTCAAATAAAGACCTCGGTGAAGCTACTTACATATTGAGCATCAAGATCTATAGAGATAGATCAAGACGCTTGATAAGTTTTTTCAATGAGTACATACCTTGACAAGATTTTGAAGTAGTTCAAAATGGAACAATCAAAGAAAGAGTTCTTACCTGTGTTACAAGGTGTGAAATTGAGTAAGACTCAAAGCCCGACCACGGCAGAAGATAGAAAGAGAATGAAAGTCATTCCCTATGCCCCAGCCATAGTTTCTATAAAGTATGCCATGTTGTGTACCTTATATATTGTATACCCTACACTGAGTTTAGCAAGGGAGTACAATAGTGATCTAGGAGTAGATCACTGGACAACGGTCAAAAAATTATCCTTAGTGGAATAAGGAGATTATGGAGGTGACAAAAGGTTCGTCGTAAAGGGTTACATCGATGCAAATTTTGACACTGATCCAGATGACTCTAAGTCTCAATCTGGATACATTTTGAAAGTGGGAGAAATTATCTAGAGTAGCTCCATGCAGAGCATTGTTGACATAGAAATTTGCAAAATACATACGGATCTGAATGTGGCAGACCCGTAGACTAAACTTCTCTCACAAGCAAAACATGATCACACCTTAGTACTCTTTGGGTGTTAATCACATAGCGATGTGAACTAGATTATTGACTCTAGTAGAACCTTTTGGTGTTGGTCACATGACGATGTGAACTATGGGTGTTAATCACATGGTGATGTGAACTATTGGAATCACATGGCGACATGAACTAGATTCTTGACTCTAGTACAAGTGGGAGACTGAAGGAAATATGCCCTAGAGGCAATAATAAAGTTATTATTTATTTCCTTATATCATGATAAATGTTTATTATTCATGCTAGAATTGTATTAACCGGAAACATAATACATGTGTGAATACATAGACAAACAGAGTGTCACTAGTATGCCTCTACTTGTCTAGCTTGTTGATCAAAGATGGTTATGTTTCCAAACCATAGACATGAGTTGTCATTTGATTAACGGGATCACATCATTAGGAGAATGATGTGATTAACTTGACCCATTCAGTTAGCTTAGCACTTGATCGTTTAGTTTGTTGCTATTGCTTTCTTCATGACTTATACATGTTCCTATGACTATGATATTATGCAACTCCCGTTTATCGGAGGAACACTTTGTGTGCTACCAAACGTCACAACGTAACTGGGTGATTATAAAGGTACTCTACAGGTGTCTCCGAAGGTACTTGTTGGGTTGGCGTATTTCGAGATTAGGATTTGTCACTCCGATTGTTGGAGAGGTATCTCTGGGCCCACTCGATAATACACATCACTTAAGCCTTGCAAGCATTGCAACTAATGAGTTAGTTGCGGGTTGATGTATTATGGAATGAGTAAAGAGACCTGCCGGTAACGAGATTGAACTAGGTATTGAGATACCGACGATCGAATCTCGGGCAAGTAACATACCGATGACAAAGGGAATAACGTATGTTGTTATGCGGTTTGACCGATAAAGATCTTCGTAGAATATGTGGGAGCCAATATGAGCATCCATGTTCCGCTATTGGTTATTTGCCGGAGATATGTCTCGATCATGTCTACATAGTTCTTGAACCCGTAGGGTCCGCACGCTTAAAGTTTCGGTGACGATTGTATTATGAGTTTATGTGATTTGATGTACAGAAGGTAGTTCGGAGTCCCTGATGAGATCGGGGACATGACGAGGAGTCTCGAAATGGTCGAGACATAAAGATCGATATATTGGACGACTATATTCGGACATCGGAAAGGTTCCGAGTGATTCGGGTATTTTCGGAGTACCGGGGAGTTACGGGAATTCACCGGGAGAAGTATTGGGCCTTATTGGGCCATAAGGGAATAGAGGAGAGAGGCCAAAAGGAAGGAGGCACGCGCCCTCCCCCTGGTACGAATTGGACAAGGGGTGCAGCCCCCTTTTTCCTTCTCCCTCTCCCCCTCTTTCCTTCTCTCCTACTCCGGAAAGGAAAGGGGAATCCTACTAGGACTTGGGAGTCCTAGTAGGACTCCCCACACTTGGCGTGCCCCCTCTAGGGCCGGCCTCTCCCTCCCTCCTTTATATACGGGGGCAGGGGGGCACCTCTAGACACACAAGTTGATCTGTTGATCTCTCCAAGCCGTGTGCGGTGCCCCCCTCCACCATAATCCACCTCGATCATATCGTAGCGGTGCTTAGGCGAAGCCCTGTGTCGGTAGCATCATCATCACCGTCATCACGCCGTCATGCTGACGGAACTCTCCCTCGAAGCTCTGCTGGATCGGGGTTCGTGGGACGTCATTGAGCTGAACGTGTGCTGAACTCGGAGGTGTCGTACATTCGGTACTTGGATCGGTCGGATCGTGAAGACGTACGACTACATCAACCGCGTTGTGCTAACGCTTCCGCTTTCGGTCTATGAGGGTACGTGGACAACACTCTCCCCTCTCGTTGCTATGCATCGCCATGATCTTGCGTGTGCGTAGGAATTTTTTTGAAATTACTACGTTCCCCAACAATGGGTACCTAAATCCAAGCATTGATCTCTTATAGGTGTTTGCTTCCGGTGGGGGATCATGGTTGCTCGATAGTGGAGCCACTAATCATATGAATGGAAGCAAGGACTTGGTGGTGGATGTTCACAAGATTCCATCTATGCCCACCAATGTCGAGTGGGGTGATGCCTCATCCTCCACGGTATTGGGGCTCGGCAAGGTTGTCATTTCTCATGATCTCACGATCGAGAAGGTCATGCTTGTTGAGTCCCTGGCATACAATTTACTTTCCGTTCGTCAACTTGCACTCATGGGCTTTGCCACTTTCTTTGATGTTGATACCGTGGCCCTCTTGTGGAGCAAGACTCTTAAAGTAGCTTTGCTGGGCATGTCGAGAATGGTCTCTATGTGATTAACTTTTCGGAGTGACCCACTAAGACCGCGACATGCGTAATGGATAAATTTGACGTGGGATGGCTTTGGCATCGCCGTTTAGCCCATGTCAATATGATATATTTGCAAAGTCTTCTTAAGGGGGACCATGTCCATGGACTAACAAATGTTAGTTTTGCTAAAGATCGTGCCTGCAGTGCTTGTATCGAAGGAAAGCTTCATGAAAAGGCTCACCCTCCCACGACTATCATCTACTCGAAGAGGCCTTTGGAGCTCCTTCACTTGGATCTCTTTGGGCCTCCATCCTTTGATAGTCTTGGGGGTAGAAAGTATTGCTTGGTGATTGTGGATGATTATTCAAGATACACTTGGGTATACTTCTTCAAGAGGAAGAGCGAGACCCAACAAACCGTCATTGACTTTGCAAATGAAGCCCAACGACAACACAATGCAAAGATCTTGACAATAAGAAGCGACAATGGCACCGAGTTCAAGAACTACACCTTGGATGAGTTCCTTAGTGATGAGGGATCAAGCATCAATATTCTGCACCATACACCCCCAACAAAATGGTGTAGCGGAGAGGAAGAACCGGACGTTGATGGATGCGGCAAAGACCATGATGGCGGAGTTCAAGTCTCCATACAACTTTTGGGCCGAAGCCATCAACACCGCTAGTCATGCATCCAATCGGCTCTACCTCTGCAAGGGCTTGAACTCCTTATGAGATACTCACCGGTAACAAGCCCAACCTCAAGTACTTCCAGGTGTTCGGGTTTAAGTGTTTCATTCTCAAGAAAGGTGTTCGTTTGTCTAAATTTGAGGCTAGAGCATATGAGGGCATATTTGTTGGTTATGCTACCAACTCTCATGCTTACCGTGTCCTCAATAAGTCCACGGGACTCATTGAGGAGACGTGTAACGTGGATTTTGATGAGAATAACGGCTCCCAAGTGGAGCAAAGTGGCACTTGTGATGTAGGTGATGAAATTCCTCCCCAAGCCATAAGAAGAATGGGAGTTGGCTTTATCCTACCCATTGAGGAACCCCTTGTGGCCGAAGGAGAAGGACAATGCTCCACTCAGGTGGAGCCATCACCAACCCAAGGCCCACACGCTTCCAAAGAACAAGCAAGACGCTCATGGAATTATCATTCGCAACAAGGCCCGGTTGGTAGCACAAGGCTACTCCCAAGTCGAGGGTATCGACTACGGTGAAACCTTTGCTCCCGTTGCTCGCCTTGAATCCATTCGCATGTTGATTGCTTATGCTTCTCATCATAACTTTAAGTTGCAACAAATGGATGTGAAGAGTGCATTTCTTAATGGTCCCATTAATGAGTTGGTGTATGTCAAGCAACCCCCCGGGTTCGAGGATCCCTATTTTCCCGATCATGTGTACCAACTCGATAAGGCACTCTATAGCCTTAAGCAAGCCCCACGTGCATGGTATGACCACCTTACCGAGTTGTTGCAAGATCACGGTTTTGAAATTGGGAAAATTGACCCCACTCTTTTTACCAAGAAGATCAAAGGGGAGTTGTTTGTGTGCCAACTATATGTTGATGATATTATCTTTGGTTCCCCTAACAAAGCTTTCGATGAGGAATATGCCGCACTCATGACCTCCAAGTTTCAGATGTCCATGATGGGAGAATTGAAGTTCTTTCTCGGGTTCGAAGTCAAGCAACGGAGAGAAGGAACCTTCATCAACCAATCCAAATACACTCAAGACATGCTTAAGAGATTCAAGCTCAATGATGTCAAGCCGGCTTCCACTCCAATGCCCGTCAAATGCCAACTTGACTTAGATCCCAACGGTTAAGCGGTGGATCAAAAGGTATATCGCTCCATGATTGGCTCCTTGCTTTACCTTTGTGCATCTAGACCGGATATCATGTTGAGTGTGGGAATTTGTGCATGGGTTCAAGCCGCACCTAAGGAAAGCCACTTTGTGGCGGTTGATACGTCTCCGTCGTATCTACTTTTCCAAACACTTTTGCCCTTGTTTTGGACTCTAACTTGCATGATTTGAATGGAACTAACCCGGACTGACGCTGTTTTCAGCAGAATTACCATGGTGTTATTTTTGTGCAGAAATAAAAGTTCTTGGAATGACCTGAAAATCAACGAATAATTATTTTGGAATATATAATGAATATTCGAAGGAAGATCCACGTCAGGGGGTGCCCCACCTATCCACGAGGGTGGGGGGCCCGCCTGCCCCCTGGGCGCGCCCCCTGCCTCATGGGCCCCTGACGCTCCACCGACCTCAACCTGGACTCCATATATTCACTTTTGGGAAAAACCAGAGGGGAAGTATTCATCGCGTTTTACGATATAGAGCAGCCGCCAAGCCCTAAACTCTCTCGGGAGGGCTGATCTGGAGTCCGTTCGGGGCTCCAGAGAGGGGAATCCGTCGCCATCGTCATCATCAACCATCCTCCATCACCAATTTCATGATGATCACCGTCGTGTGTGAGTAATTCCATCGTAGGCTTGCTGGACGGTGTTGGGTTGGCTGAGATTTATCATGTAATCGAGTTAGTTTTGTTAGGGTTTGATCCCTAGTATCCACTATGTTCTGAGATTGATGTTACTATGACTTTGCTATGCTTAATGCTTGTCACTAGGGCCCGAGTGCCATGATTTCAGATCTGAACCTATTATGTTTTCATCAATATATGAGAGTTCTTGATCCTATCTTGCAAGTCTATAGTTACCTATTATGTGTTACGATCCGTTAACCCCGAAGTGACAATAATCGGGATACTTACCGGTGATGATCGTAGTTTGAGGAGTTCATGTATTCACTATGTGTTAATGCTTTGTTCCGGTACTCTATTAAAAGGAGGCCTTAATATCCCTTAGTTTCCGCTAGGACTCCACTGCCACGGGAGGGTAGGACAAAAGATGTCATGCAAGTTCTTTTCCATAAGCACGTATGACTATATTCGGAATACATGCCTACATTACATTGATGAACTGGAGCTAGTTCCGTGTCACCCTAGGTTATGACTGTTACATGATGAACCGTATCCGGCATAATTCTCCATCACCGATCCATTGCCCACGAGCTTTCCATATATTGTTCTTCGCTTATTTACTTTTCTGTTTCTATTGTTATCATCACTACAAAATACCAAAAACATTACTTTTGCTACCGTTAACTTTTACCACCGTTACCACTACTATCATATTACTTTGCTACTTAACACTTTGCTGCAGATATTAAGTTTCAGGTGTGGTTGAATTGACAACTCAGCTGCTAATACTTGAGAATATTCTTTGGCTCCTCTTGAGTCGAATCAATAAATTTGGGTTGAATACTCTACCCTCGAATACTGTTGCGATCCCCTATACTTGTGGGTTATCAAGACTATTTTCTGGCGCCGTTGCCGGGGAGCATAGTGTAAGTGCATCTAGTGCCACCCCTAGTTGGTTTTGGAGTATTTATGACAAACCTGGTTGAGGGACTAATGTGTTTGTGAGAATTGCAGGATAACACAGGTAGAAGTCCCTCATTGATTCGGTTTTCCTACCGGAGATGACCCCTAAAAATGTATGAATACATTGAAGACAAAGGTGGTATGTGAAGACATTCACATTGAACTATGACAAGAGAAGACATCGCGTGAAGACTATGGAGCGCGAAGACTTAGTTGTTTCGTCGTTTCCTTTTCTTCTTTGTTGAGTCATAGGAACCACCGTACTGTTAAGTGGGGTCCAAGTGAACCAGTCAGAAAGACTGAAGTGATGCTTAACCAAAATCCTGTGTATTCGAGCGAAGACAATGAGAGCAAATCTTATCCAGAGTTGGATAAGTCAGCTTTGCTTGTAGCCCAAGTAAAGTTGCCGTGTGTGCTTGACATCTGCCCGTTGGAACACGTGTCAGTTCCTTAGTGACCCAGGGTCATTTCGGACAAATTAAGTCGGGTTGCCTAGTGGCTATAAATAGCCCACCCCTACACCATAAATTGGTTGGCTGCTCAGAGTTAGTGCATGGCTTTTGTCGTTTGAGAGCAACCCACCTCGAAGCCTTTGAGAGAGAAATCCTTGCGAGGACAAAGCCCTAAACACCCAGAGCCAAAGAGTGTTAGGCATCACTGAAGTCTTCCTGTCTGTGTGATCTGAAGACTTATTACACTTGAGGACTGTGAGTCCTCCAGCCGGTTAGGCGTCGCGTTCTGAGCATCCAAGAGTCATGGTGGATCGCCGGTGAACGAAGTCTGTGAAGGTTTGGAAGTCTACCTTGAAGACTTACCAGAGTGATTGGGCGAGGACTGGGTGTCCTTAGCTCACGGGGAATAAGGTGAAGACGCGGTCTTCTGAGTTAAATCTCAGCCTCCCTAACCAGACATACAGTTGTCACAGCAACTGGAACTGGTCCAACAAATCATTGTGTTCAACGAGCCACTGGTTCTATCCTCCCCATCTCTTTATTTGCAGTTAATCCTTGTGAAGTCATTGCATGTTTGCATTATCCTTTTGTCTTCACTGTGTGCCTGCTTGTTCTGATTGGCTTCATACTATCTTCCATCCTGATCCATACTGCCTAGCTGCTATTAGTCTTTGTGCTTTCACTTCATTGTATACTTGACTATGGCTTGCCTAGTGTAGTCTACCTTCCGCTGCATGGTAATAGGTTTATTTCTATCGTTTGTCTTCGAAACTTCCATGTTTTGAAGACTTCCATAAAAATCGCCTATTCACCCCCTCTAGTCAATCACTAGCTCTTTCAATTGGTATCAGAGCAAGGTACTCCCTTGTTCTGTGTGATTCGGTTTAACCACTTGGAGTTTTAGCTATGTCGACTGCAAGGATAATCAAAGTCTCCACTGCGTGCCCCGTCTTCGATTGAACTGAATATCCCTACTGGAAGAATAAGATGCGCATGCACCTTGAAGCCATTGATGTCGACCTCTGGTATGTCGTCAAGAATGGCGTCCCCAAGGCTGGTGAAGGTGTCACTGCTGCTGATGTCAAGAAGTTTGTTCAACTGGATTCCACTGCCAAGAATATCATCTGTGGTCATCTGACCAAAGGGCAGTATGGCCGTGTGAGTGCTCTGGAAACATCCAAGCTAGTCTGGGACTGGCTCTCCAAGGTCAACGAAGGCGTCTCAACCCAGAGAGATCAAAGGATCAGTGTCCTTCGCAACCTCTTCAACCGCTTCAAGAGAAACGACAATGAGAATGTCCAGCTCACGTTTGATTGACTCACTGACATCACAAATGAGCTTCAAGCTCTCGGTGCTACTGAGATCACCAAGCATGAAATTGTGAAGACACTCCTGAGATCACTCGACAGCTCGCTTGACACCCTAGCCCTGATGATTCAAGAACGCCCTGATTTCAAGAGACTCGATCCGTCTGACATACTTGAAAGGCTCAACACACATGAGTTTCAGCTGTCTGAGAAAAGAGACATCTACGTTCCCAACTATGGGCGAACTTGTGCCTTGAAGGCAAAAACTGTTTCCTCATCTGAAGAAGAATCTAACTGCAGTTCTGATGATCCTCAAGACATTGGAAGGGAGCTTGCTATGCTTGTGAAGAAGTTCTAGAAATTCACCAAGAAGAAAGGCTTCAGAAAGTCCTCACGATCCAGCTCAAGGAATGATGAAGCTTCTGCACATGACTACAAGAAGAGAAGATGCCACAAGTGCAAGAAACCTGGTCACTACATCTCTGAGTGTCCATAGTGGGACAATGAGAACAACAAGAAGAAGAAGAGCAAGGAATATGATTCTAACGACAAGAAGAAGAAGAAATACTCAAAGTCTTCTTCCAAGTCTTCCTCAAAGTCTTCATCACACAAGAAGAGCTCATCTGGCAAGGCTTGTGCGTTTGTTGGCAAGGAAATGGATTCAGAGGAGGAGTCTGCTTCCGAGGAGGCGGAGGTGGAGTCTGAGGAGGAGTCCGATTCTGGCGTTGCAAGTCTGGCTACAACCTACGTTGCCAAGTCCATCTTCAACACTGAAGACAATGACTTCATCACCGACGCTGATGCTAATGACAAGGTCAACTCCGCTCCCACCTACTGCTTCATGGCACGTGGTGCCAAGGTAAACTCACGCACTACTCACTATCAAACATCCAGTGAAGATGACTCTGATTGTGGTTCCAAACCCAGCTACAAAACACTTGCTAAAATTGCAACTGAACAACAGAAAGCTATGGAACATATTCAAAAACTGTTAGACAAAAGCGATGACCTGTTAGACGCTGAAATGACTCGATCTCAGTCCTTAATTGAAGACATAAAAAATCTTCATGTTAAGTATGAGGAACTTGAAAGTTGTCAAGAAACGCTCTCAACAACTCATGAAAAGCTTTCCTTCTATTATCTTCAAAGGAAGCAAGATCTTGAGAGATTGAGAGCGGCTCATGAAGATCTTCAAAAGGAAAACGAGTCACTTCGCGTGAAACAGATCAGTCCCGCTCAGGAAGGATTTGAACCACCATGTCTTAAATGCATTGAGCGTGATAACACTACTTCTGTTGCTGGATGTTCTACTGCTGCCACTGTTGCAATATCTTCAACTGTTGATGTGGTAACTAACCCCTCTGCTGAGGATGCCACTGCTATTGCTGATGAAAATGCTAGGTTGAAGACATTCCTTGAAACAGGGATGTACAAAAGTCTCAAAGGGCATCAGACACTATGTGATGTCCTCAAAAGGTAGATCCTGAATCGAAACCCTAGGAAAGAGGGTGTTGGGTTCGAAGGGAAAATGAATGCTGATGGCTCTTACTGAAAACCTGAGCAATACCCCAAAACCACATGGGTTGCTGCAAAGGAACCTTCTGTGGATCCATCCACCCTATCTGGCTTCACTTGTGCTAATCCCATTGTCATTGATGAATCCTTTGATGCAAACTATAAACTTTTTAAGAATCAGAATGGTGAAGTGTTTGCCAGGTATATTGGAACTAACTGTAGGAATGGGCCACCTATGAAGAAAGTCTGGGTGCCGAAAAAGTGTCTGGAGAATCTTCCTGTGAATGTCGTCATGACACCACAAGTGAAGAAGACAAACCCCAGACCACATGCTTCATATGGTCCAAAGGTTTCATACAGACAGAGGACTCACCTGAGTCGCACTAATGCAAATGTTTTGCAGGGAAACCGTACTCAGGCGTATGAATACGAGTGTGTTTCATCAGACCGCTATGTTCATAAGACCTAGAACTACTCTCCTTATTCTTATGAGTACTATTGTCCACCTGCAAGACTATTTGCTAGGGCTCCAAAGCCAAAGTTCTCAAATGTTGCACTTAGACTCATTGCTTCGAAGCCACCCTTGAAGATGTGGGTGGCTAAGAAAGCTTAACTCTCTTTTGCAGGGAAAGGTCTCTAGCTGAAAATCAATTGCGTCTGAAGCTATTGCTGGGGACCTTAAACATCTTGTAGGGCGCAAGATCAAATGCCCAAATGGTTTTATTATGTATTTTGTTCCTGACTCGCTTGCTAATTGCCCTATCAGTCCTAACCTCGACCTAAGCTTTAATAATCCTCTTGCTCGTCAAATGTTTATGCTTCACAATGCTCTTCGTGAAGCCTATTCCCCTAACTGCACTATAGGGTATGACACCAGCTGCTTCAGAATGGATTATTGATAGTGGATGTACTAATCACATGACTAGCAAGCGAAGTCTTCTCATGGACTCAACCTTACGTCCATCTGACAAAAGTCACATCACATTTGCTGATACTGGTAAAAGCAAGGTATTGGGTCTAGGTAGAGTTGCAATCTCAAAGGATCAGCACATGGATAAAGTGATGATTGTTGAATCCCTTGGTTTCAACTTAATGTCCGTCTCAATGCTTTGCGATTTGAACATGATTGTGATATTTGGAAAATATCGTTGCCTAGTTCTAATGGAATCTGACAAGTCTCTAGTCTTTAAAGGGTATCGGAAGGATGATTTGTACATGGTAGATTTCTCAGCAGGACCACAGCTTGCCGTATGTCTTCTTGCAAAAGCCTCAGAATGTTGGCTCTGACATCGGAGGCTAGGGCATGCTGGCATGAGGAACTTGCACACTCTTGCAAAGAAGAAGCACGTCATAGGCATCGAGGGCGTCAAGTTCAAGAAGGATCACTTATGCGGTGCCTGCGAAGCTGGAAAGATGACGAGGGCCAAGCATCCCTTGAAGACAATCATGACAACGACTCAACCCTTTGAACTGCTACACATGGACCTCTTCGGCCCTACTCACTACTCAACCCTTACTACTACTGCTTGTCTCTATGGCTTCGTCATTGTTGATGATTATTCAAGATATACATGGGTGCATATAATCCTCTACAAGACAGAAGTGCAGGATGTCTTCAGACGTTTCGCCAATCGAGCCATGAATAACTATGGCGTCAAGATCAAGCACATCCAAAGTGACAATGACTCTGAATTCAAGAACACCGGCCTCGACACTTATCTTGATACATTGGGCATCACTCGTGAGTTCTCAGCTTCGTACATGCCTCAGCAGAATGGCATCGTGGAACGCAAGAACAGAACACTCATTGAGATGGCTCGGACGATGCTTGATGAATACAAGACTCCAAGGAAGTTCTGTCCTGAAGCTATTGATACTGCATGCCATGTCATCAACCGTGTTTATCTTCACAAGCTTCTGAAGAAAACATCCTCGAACTTCTCACTGGTAAGAAGCCTAACATCAGTTACTTCAGAGTATTTGGTGCCAGGTGCTGGATCAAGGATCCACATCACACTTCTAAATTTGCACCGAAAGCACATGAAGGTTTTATGCTTGGTTACGCAAAGGATTTGCACTCCTACAGAGTCTTCAACCTCTTTCACTATAAAGTGGTTGAAACTATGGATGTGCGGTTCGATGAGACTAACGGCTCGCAAAGAGAGCACCTGCCAAATGTGCTAGATGAAATTCCACCCAGTGAATCCATCAAGCTTATGGGAACTGGGGAAATCATACCATCTGAAGTACAGCCTGAAGAGGAACTTATCATCTCTGCACCTGATCAACCTGAAGACAATGCTCAGCTTGAAGACAATCCCTCAAACGATGACAATGATCAGCAAGAGCAAAATCTTCATCCAATTCATCCTCGTGTTGCAAATGAAGTATAGATTGAGAAGATAATTGATAGCATCAATGCACCTGGTCCACTCACTCGATCAAGGGCAACACAGCTAGCAAATTTCTGTGGACACTTTGCATTCGTCTCAATATCTGAACCCAAGAAAGTTGATGAAGCCTTCATGGAACCTGAATGGATTCAAGCTATGGAAGAAGAGCTTCAACAGTTCGAGCTGAATAATGTATGGGAACTGGTCAAGCGTCCTGATCCTCGTAAACACAATATCATAGGCACTAAATGGACATATTGCAACAAGTAAGATGAGCATGGTCAAGTTGTCAGAAATAAGGCTCGTCGCGTTGCTCAAGGATACACTCAAGTTGAAGGAATTGACTTCGATGAAACATTTGCTCTTGTGGCTAGGCTTGAAGCCATACGCATACTGCTAGCCTATGCAAATCGTCATAACATCCTTCTGTATCAAATAGATGTGAAGAGTCCTTTTCTCAATGTCAAGATTGAAGAAGAAGTGTATGTTGCACAACCGCCTGGCTTTGAAGATCCAAAACATCCTGACATGGTTTACAAGCTCAACAAGGCACTGTATGGCCTCAAACAAGCCCCTTGTGCTTGGTATGACACACTCAAAGACTTCCTGAAGAGCAAAGGCTTCAAACCTGGTTCCCTGGATCCCAGTCTCTTCACGAAGACATATGATGGTGGACTGTTTGTGTGCCAAATATATGTGGATGACATTATCTTCGGCTGCACTAATCAGAAATATAGTGATGAGTTTGCATACATGATGCAAGAGCAATATCAGATGTCCATGATGGGTGAGCTGAAGTTCTTCCTTGGTATTCAAATACGGCAACAACGCAACGACATCTTCATATCTCAAGAGAAATACCTCAAAGATTTCCTAAAGAAGTTTGGAATGCAAGACTGCAAGGGTTATACGACGCCAATGCCTACCAAGAGTCATCTGGATTCTGACGCCAATGGTAAAGAGTTCGATCAAAAGGTATACCGCTCCATGATTGGTTCTTTGCTTTATTTATGTGCATCTAGGCCAGATATCATGCTTAGTGTTTGCATGTGTGCCTGATTCCAAGCGGCACCAAAGGAATCGCATCACTTAGCTGTGAAGCGAATTCTTCGATATTTGGCTTACACCCCAACACTAGGATTATGGTATCCAAAGGGCTCAGAGTTTGATCTAGTTGGATTCTCGGATGTTGATTATGCGGGTGACAAGGTGGATCGCAAGTCTACATCAGGCACATGTCACTTTCTGGGACAATCACTTGTGTGTTGGTCTTCAAAGAAGCAGAACTGTGTATCTCTCTCCACTGCTGAATCTGAATACATTGCTGCTGGATCTTGCTGCGCTCAGCTTCTATGGATGAAGCAAACACTCATAGACTATGGCATTCATATGAAGCAAGTGCCACTCTACTGCGACAATGAAAGCGCCATCAAGATCGCCAACAACCCAGTTCAGCACTCGAAGACAAAGCACATTCAGATCTGTCATCACTTTCTCAGAGATCAAGTCATGAAGGAAGATATTGATATCATTCACGTCAGCACTGAAGAGCAACTGGCAGATATCTTCACAAAGCCCTTGGATGAGAAAAGGTTTTGCAAGTTGCGGTGTGAGCTAAATATCTTGGAATCCTCAAATGTCTTGTGATCATGCACACATCCTAACACTTATGCATGTTGATGACTTAGATGTGCAAACACACAAAGTAACGTATATCTTCAACTAGTGAAGACTTACACTCTAAGTGTGAATACATTAACGCGGAATTTGACTTCGGAGCGCCACGATAATTGTGCGCCGTGTCTGTGTCTAATACTTCCTATACGGTGGGTAACGCCACCACCGAACTTTTGTTTGGAATAATTTCTGTTGGCTTTACATTTGCAAAGTCTTCGCATTTTGTTTGTCTTCAATGTTAACATGGCTTCTTGTTTATCTTCACTATATTTATTTGGTTTCTATCCTCTACAACATTCACTTATAGCTATGTCTTCTAGTTGAATCTTTTGAACTAAGTGAATGTGATCGGACCCTAACCTCTCTATGCTCCCGTCTCAAATCTATCTATCCAAATCATATGCATTCTATTGAAATTATCGAATGTCTTCTCTGCGTCCTTGTCAGCAGAAGATACAAAGACAAACATTAATGTGTTTTCAATGCTCAATCCTTTTTTACCTAAAACCCGGAGAAGTGGGAACGACCACCCGACAATCCAGGCGTACGTGGGAATGTGGAACAACCTTCGATGTGTTGCATGATCGCCACGTGTCCTTCAAATGTGAACCGCCAGGGGCACCTGCGTAATAATGCTGTGCCGTCCCTGTCTCTATAAATACACACCTCACCCTAGTCATTATCTCTTCTTCCACTTCTCTCTCTCGCACAAACCCTAGCGCCACTGCTATCCCTCAACGACGCTGGCGACGAAGCGCTTAGCTGCCGCGACCTCACTGACGCCGTCCTCACGCTGGCCGCGGACATCATCTTCTCCGTCGTCGCCAAGTTAGGGCATGGAAGATCGAACTGCTTGGCCTCATCTCCTACTCCGTCTAGCAGTTCCTCGAGTGGTAAATAAAAACTCTTTTACAGTCCTTTTTGATCCGATAGATTATCCTGTTCAACCACAAGTGGTTTCTGTTGCTACAAAGTTGGATCTATCCTGTTCTACATCTCATAGCATGCCTAGTATGTGCACTTATACTTCACAAAGTAGTTAGATTCCTCACTTGTACTTATTGATGGATTCGTACAAATCTAGAACCAACTCTCTACATATGAGTGAATGTCTTCGCACTATGAGGTCAATGTCTTCTAAACTGATTTATCTTTAACATCTTCTAAGAATGCATATGACCTCTTCCCCTTCCCTCGCATCTCTAATGCTGTCATAGGTGCATGTCCGTGGGAGAATCCCTTGGGTCTCATAGTCTGCATTCATTTGCAGAGTTCTTACAACATCACATAAATTCTCCTGAAGCCAGTTCCTGTCTGACCAGTAGACAGAACACTTTGAAAGTGTTGAAGCCTTTCAGTCTAAACTTCATGGCAAAAGAGAAATCAACAAGGAAGGGTGGCAGACAGCGCCGTGGGGGTACATCAATGGACCTGCCCGAAGATCTCTATGAACTATACAAAACTGACCCCGAAGAAAGCTATGGTCAGCGCAAGACACGAATCCAATGGATTCGAAGATACTGGGCTGAGCAATGGTTCAAGTACAGATTCGTCACCAAGGAGTATGCTGAAAAGAATGCTCTCTCGCGTCCTTGGGGAGATATTCTCTATAAAAATCTTCAACCCAAGACCAGAACTGAAGCCATTGCTTAAGGATTTTACCCTTGCATGGTCCGAGGGCCACAACCTACTGATGCCGACCCATCGTCCTTGCTATGGTGTTGAGATGACAATCTGTTCAAGCGCAACTATCAAGCTGCAAAGAACTCGGCCAAGGAAAACAAGAATTCATTGGGATTAGACTTCAACCCAGGCCCCTCTGCGCCACGTGCTAACGGCACACGCGAAGCTGAACCCAATCTTGTTGGGCCCTTCTACAACTTAGAAGGTCTCATCACTCACATTCAGGTTCAAGGGGCAGCCGTGGACCACTCTGCAGATGACGCTGATTCTGACGAAGCGCCTGCACCATCGTAGCCTGTGAAGCAAAAGAAACCAAAGGCTTCAAAGCCCCCCTCTGCACCAAAGGTCTCACGGGCGAAGCCTCTGGCCACTGCACCTCCTGAAGCCAGTGTGCAGTCTGAAGATCTCTCACGCGTCTCCAAGTCCGACAAGTTGAAAAAGTCCATGCAACCAATTGGTCAAGCATTGACCCCTACTGCTGTTTTGAGAAACGAGAATGACGCCATTGATCTGTCTAGCGACGATGATCTTGGCGATGACGCTCTTGAGGAATTGATAAAGAGCAAGCAAGAGGCGTAAATCTTCAATGATCTTCCCCTCTTTGATGTGGAGATTCTGTACAAGTTTATTGATGAGTGGTTTGACAACCCAGACCGCAGTTTTGATGATCTTCAGCTCCCAATTGGCCTCAGCGTCTCCTTCCACAGAGCCATTGCTCCTGAGATGGCTCTTGCCCAGAAGATTGTTGAGCTGAAGCACAAGATTGACTATGAAAAGGCTTAGTTCAAGAAGCACATGGCCAAGCTCAATGTTGAAGACATTCAAAACTTCGTGGTCATGATGCATGAGCTCAAGGAGGCATTCCACAAGAAACGAGAAGAAGCAAAAGGTTCTCGTGAGCGCATGAAGAATCTAGCTGCCAAATGTGTTCAAGGCTATAATGAAGCTGAAAAGCGCAAGGCTTTGGGGCGACCAGGCATCGACCCCAGAATGGCTGCCAAGAAGAAGAAAAAGCCAGCAGTGGCCGAACCAGAAGCATCAAGGCAGGAAGAACCTCGCATTGTCTTCCCGGCCAGTATGACAGGCTCGAAGCCTAAGGTCCCCATAGTGGCTTCGGAGTTCAAGAAAACGAGAGCAGCTGAAGCCGAAGCCAGAAAGCGCAAGACTAAAGCCACCACTGATGATGCTCCACCAACCAAGAAAATAAAAAACAAAGAAGAGAGACTGGGCTGCTTCCATAGAGCCCCTTGTCGTCGAGCCAATTTCTGTTGCTCGTCCTTCCTCTGCACATCAAGAACGTCGTTTGGTAGTTCATGAGCCTGCTTCCACAGAGGCTCCTGAAGCTGAAGAGAATCCAGCTGTTGACCCCACCGTAGCTGAAGACATTGGTCATCAAGACAATGTTGAAGATGATGAAGTCCTTCCTCAGATCGAGCACAATTTGGTATCATCGCCTGTTCTCACGAACAACGAACTCATCAGCATTGGTTGTCCATTGACGCCAATTGCTCAGGATGACTCATGGGCTGATCACCCACAAGAATCCCCTCGTGATGAAGAAACACCAATTACTCCCCCAACCCAGGTCACCACTCCGGTGATTGACAATGAAGACTTTGAGGCCCAACCAACTCCATCTCCACAGGCGTTGCCAGCATTTCGCAGGCTTCACAAAGGACCAAGGCCATAGGTCACATTGTCAAGTGTTCCAGAAGGAGAAGAGCGCCAATCCGTTTCACGCGAAGTCTTTCCTGAAGCCTCTCCTACTGCGAACATCCCTGAATCTGAAGCCAAAACGGCTGAAGATATTCCGGCTGCATCAGCCGACGATCAAGAAGAAGAACCAAGAGATGAAGAAAGAGTTGCTACACCTCCGTCCAACCCTGAAGTTGTTCTCGAGGAGAACATGTCTCACCCTCCAGCTCCTGAAGTGGAGGTTACCAATACTAAGGCTGCCACCAACACTGAAGCCAATGACGTTTTCATGACTGAAGCTAATGTGGCGCCAAAAGCTAATGTGGTGCCAGATGTCGCTGCACCTGAAGCTTATGCTGCACCTGATGCAAATCTGCATCTTGAAGCCAATGCCTCTACTCCTGTACCACCTCTCAGGCCACACACCATCGAGCAAGCATATGATTGTGGTCAGCTTGTTACAGTCCGCTGGCCAATTCTGGTTCCTCCGCCTGCTCCCGGCCCTCAATTTGCCTATCATGTGGAGCACAGGCCTCAGGTCCAGAAGCCAAAGCCAAGGCTACCACGGTTCCCAGGTACTGCAATGTCACTAGGATCGTTTAATCTGAATGGATTCAAGGCACACAACACTTTCTTTGATAGTGAAAAGAATCCCTACACAAGGCCAAGAATCTCCTCAGATCGATTCTGGACTTATCAGCAGCGAAGCTACTATTCTTGCATCTTGTACAATCAGGGGCACATCTTCCCACATATGCGTCTTGATTGTGAAGCCATTGCTAGACTGCCATGCCTTGAAGAAGCCCTTGATTGCTTCCGTGATGCGGGTCTGCTCAACTTTGTGACTGCCAAGGAACACTGGAATGAAGAACTTCTGCTTCAATTCTATGCTACCCTCCACATTCGTGGGTAAAACAGGGATCCGAAGACTTGGGTCCTTGAGTGGATGACGGGTGATGTCCATCATGAAGCTAAAGCCCAAGACATCATTGAGCTTATAGCCCTGCCCACTCCTGGCGAATATTATGAACTAGGTTGTCAACAACACCAGAATGCTTTGGAGAGCATTTTCCAGAAGCCTGATCCTAACATGAGCCAAATGCTGAGCATGATGAAGCCTCTGCCACGCGACGCTGAATACCCAACGGAATTCTTTGTCGAAGACCTAGAGTATCTGCCCCGTACCATTTACCATATCATCAGGAAAGCTCTATGGCCTCTCAAAGGACATTCATCTGTAGCGAAGCTTGAAGGAGCAATGAAGACTTTGGTTTTCTATATCTTCAATGGCATCAGCTTCAATGCTCAAGACTTCTTCATCAGGCAGTTGGCTGCATCTGGCTCTGACATCTTTGGTCTGATGTTCAATGCTCCATGGGTAAGCGTCTTATCAAGCTTCACTCCGCCTTCAACTATCAGCCGTCTGCACACAATCATCTAGTATTCTTGCCAGAGGTTGATCTGTCTGTTGAAGCTATTTACCCAGAGCCTGCAAAGGATCCAATTTATCTTCACAATGTTGATCGTTAAAGCTTCACCCAGCCCATTGAAGGAGTTCAGGCCATCTCTCGTGTTTATCCGTTGGCTGGCAACACACGTGCCCCTTGCGCCCAAACTGAAGCCACTGGAAGCACCATTGCCCAAAGGCCTCGGAAGCGATCTCGTGTTCTCAATGACCGAGAGATTCTCATCGCTCTACATTAGAAATAGGATAAGCATCATGACTGGCTTAAGCGTCAGATGCAAAGCCTCTTGGTGGACGTCAATCACATTCGCAATCTTGCCACCAAGAATTCCTTTGTTACACATGAAACCTATCGGAGGTCCTGGAAGAGTTTGACATTGCTCATTGCTGAAGCAGATCTTCAAGACGATGGCTTCACAGAAAGATTCAAGTTTGACTCCACTCCTCCAAGGAATGCTCACTTGCGTCAGACTCCCTCACTTGAAGACTCTGACTATTCTTCCTCAGCTGCAACGGTGAATGCCAGAGTCATAGATGATCAAGATGATGCCACTTCACCACCTCCACCTTCAGCGCGTATTGACATTGCACCAAGTTCTTCTGCGCCACCGGACCTCAACGACGACCCTGCTGCTTCGCGTACTCCTCATGGGAACGAGTAGAAGCTCTATGTCTTCAAACCTTTTTGGTCCTTATTGACAAAAGGGGGAGAAGCATATGAGTTGATAGTCTTCAAGTGGGTCCATATGGGTGGTTGCTATACTTTTGCCAAGTGCTTACAACTCTCGCTTTTAATACATTTGGTTCGTTTTTGAGTTGTAACACTTAAACTTGATGGTCGTCTGCTACCTTTTCGACACTATGTGATGCGATGATAAATTCCGCATGTGCGACGATAAATTCCGCACAAAGTCATTTTGCAGACGTCCATTCTTCATTATGCATGTCATTATCTTCGATATATCCTTTCATGCATGATGAATTGTCTTCATAAGTAGAAGAGGAGCTCCGCAATTACAACCTGCCATGTGCATTTGCATTCAAAAGCAAAATACTTATATGCACATCTTCAGGGGCAGCCTTTCTGCTACTTACGAAGACAATACTTAAATCCTTTACAATTTCACATACTTTTATCCCCGTTGAAAACTTCAACCAGTTTGTCATCAATCACCAAAAAGGGGGAGATTGTAAGTGCATCTAGTGCCACCCCTAGTTGGTTTTGGAGTATTGACGACAAACCTGGTTGAGGGACCAATGTGTTTGTGAGAATTGCAGGATAACACAGGTAGAAGTCCCTCATTGATTCGATTTTCCTACCGGAGATGACCCCTAAAAATGTATGAAGACATTGAAGACAAAGGTGGTATGTGAAGACATTCACATTGAAGACTGTGACAAGAGAAGACATCGCGTGAAGACTATGGAGCGTGAAGACTTAGTTGTTTCGTCATTTCCTTTTCTTCTTTGTTGAGTTATAGGAACCACCGTACTGTTAAGTAGGGTCCAAGTGAACCAGTCAGAAAGACTGAAGTGATGCTTAACCAAAATCCAATGTCTTCGAGCGAAGACAATGAGAGCAAATCTTATCCAGAGTTGGATAAGTCAGCTTTGCTTGTAGCCCAAGTAAAGTTGTTGTGTGTGTTTGAAATCTGACCATTGGAACACGTGTCAGTTCCTTAGTGACCCAGGGTCATTTCAGACAAATCAGGTCGGGTTGCCTAGTGGCTATAAATAGCCCACCCCCTACACCATAAATTTGTTGGCCGCTCAAAGTTAGTGCACGACTTTTGTCGTTTGAGAGCAACCCACCTCGAAGCATTTGAGAGAGAAATCCTTGCGAGGACAAAGTCCTAAAACATCCATAGCCAAAGAGTGTTAGGCATCACTGAAGTCTTCCTGTCTGTGTGATCTGAAGACTTATTACACTTGAGGACTGTTAATCCTCCAGCCGGTTAGGTGTTGCGTTCTGAGCATCCAAGAGTCATTGTGGATCGCCGGTGAACAAAGTCTGTGAAGGTTTGAAAGTCTACCTTGAAGACTTACCAGAGTGATTGGGCGAGGACTGGGTGTTCTTAGCTCAAGGGGAATAAGGTGAAGACGCGTTCTTCTGAGTTAAATCTTAGCCTCCCTAACCAGACAAACAGTTGTCACAACAACTAGAACTGGTCCAACAAATCATTGTCTTCAACGAGCCACTGGTTCTATCCTTCCCATCTCTTTATTTGCAGTTAATCCTTGTGAAGTCATTGCCTGTTTGCATTATCCTTTTGTCTTCACTGTGTGACTGCTTGTTTCTGATTGGCTTCATACTATCTTCCATCCTGATCCATACTGCCTAGCTGCTATTAGTCTTTGTGTTTTATCTTCATTGTATACTTGACTATGGCTTGCCTAGTGTAGTCTACCTTTCGCTGCATGGTAATAGGTTTATTTCTATTGTTTGTCTTCTAAACTTCCATGTTTTGAAGACTTTCATAAAAATCGCCTATTCACCCCCCCTCTAGTCGATGACTAGCTCTTTCACATAGCTCTATTCTTTGAGTCACTTGGGATTTTATCTGCTTATCATTATGAAGAACTTGAAAGATCCAAGTGAAAGTGCTAGTTATCGACTAAAGGGGGGTGAATAGGCAATCTTTATGAAAGTCTTCAAAACATGGATGTTTCGAAGACAAACGATAGAAACGAACCTATAAACATGCAGCGGAAGGTAGACTACACTAGGCAAGCCATAGTCAAGTATACAATGAAATGAAAGCACGAAGACTAATAGCAACTAGGCAGTATGGATCAGGATGGAAGATAGTATGAAGCCAATTAGAACAAACAGTCACACAGTGAAGATAAACAGATAATGCAAACAGACAATGACTTCACAAGTACCAACTGTAAATAAAGAGAAGGGATGGATAGAACCAGTTGCTTGTTGAAGACAATGATTTGTTGGACCAGTTCCAGTTGCTGTGATAACTGTACGTCTGGTTAGGGAGGCTAAGATTTAACTCAGAAGACCGTGTCTTCACCTTATTCCCCTTGAGCTAAGGACACACAGTCCTCGCCCAATCACTCAGGTAAGTCTTCAAGGTAGACTTCCAAACCTTCACAGACTTTGTTCACCGGCGATCCACAATGACTCTTGGATGCTCAGAACGCGACGCCTAACCGGCTGGAGGACTCACAGTCCTCAAGTGTAATAAGTCTTCAGATCACACAGACAGGAAGACTTCAGTGATGCCTAACACTCTTTGGCTCTGGGTGTTTAGGGCTTTATCCTCGCAAGGATTTCTCTCTCAAAGGCTTCGGAGGTGGGTTTCTCTCAAATGACAAAAGCCATGCACTAACTCTACGCGGCCACCAATTTATGGTGTAGGGGTTGGGCTATTTATAGCCACTAGGCAACCCGGCCTGATTTGTCCGAAATGACCCTGGGTCACTAAGGAACTGACACGTCTTTCAATGATCAGATTTCAAACACACACGGCAGCTTGACTTGGGCTACAAATAAAGCTAACTCATCCAGCTCTGGATATGATTTGCTCTCATTGTCTTCGCTCGAAGACTTAGGATTTGGTTGAGCATCACTTTAGTCATTCTGACTATGTTCACTTGGACCCCACTTGACAGTATGGTGGTTCCTATGACTCAACAAAGAAGAAGATGAAACTACGAAACAACTAAGTCTTCGCGCTCCAAAGTCTTCATGCGATGTCTTGTCATGTCATAGTCTTCAATGTGGAACTCTTCACAGACCACAATTGTCTTCAATGTCTTCACACATTTTTAGGGGTCATCTCCGGTAGGTAAACCGAATCAATGAGGTACTACTACCTGTGTTATCCTGCAATTCTCACAAACACATTAGTCCCTCAACCAGGTTTGTCGTCGATACTCCAAAACCAACTATGGGTGGCACTAGATGCACTTACAATCTCCCCCTTTTGGTGATTGATGACAAACTAGTTGAAGTTTTCAATGGGGATAAAAGTATGTGAAATTGTAAAGGATTGAGGTATTGTCTTCGTAAGTAGCAAAAAGGCCCCCCCTAAAGATGTGCATATAAGTATTTTGCTTTTGAATGCAAATGCACATGGCAGGTTGTACTTGCGGAGATCCTCTTTTACTTATGAAGACAATTCATCATGCATGAAGGTATATGGCGAAGATAATGACATGCATAATGAAAAATGGACGTCTGCAAAATCACTTCGTGCGGAATTTATCGTCGCACATGCAGAATTTATCATCGCATCACATAGTTGACCGAAAAGGTAGCAAACGACCATCAAGTTTAAGTGTTACAACTCAAAGAACCAAATGTATCAAAAGCGAGAGTTGTAAGCACTTGGCAAATGTAGCAAAAAGTATAGCAACCACCCATATGGACCCGCTTGAAGACTATCAACTCATATGCTTCTCCCCCTTTTGTCAGTAATGACCAAAAAGGTTTGAAGACATAGAGCTTCTACTCGTTCCCATGAGGAGTAGGCGAAGCAGCAGGGTCGTCGTATAGGTTTGGTGGTGCAGAAGAGCTTGGTGCAGTGTCAAGACGCGCCGAAGTTGGAGGTGGTGAGGTAGCATCATCTTGGTCATCAATGAATCTAGCATTAACAGTTGCCGCTGAGGATGAGTAGTCAGAGTCTTCGAGTGAGGGAGTCCGACGCAAGTGAGCATTCTTTGGAGGAGTTGAGTCAAACTTGAATCTCTTTGTGAAGCCATCATCTTGAAGATCAGCTTCAGCACTGAGCAATGTCAAGCTCTTCCATGACCTCCGACAGGTCTCATGAGTGACAAAGGCATTCTTTGTGGCAAGGTTGCGAATGCGATTGACATCCACCAAGAGGCTTTGCATTTGATGCTTGAGCTAGTCATGATGCTTATCCTGTTTCTGATGCAGGGCAACAAGAAGCTCTCGGTCATTAAGAACACGAGATCGCTTACGAGGCCTTTGGGCAATGGTGTTTTCAGTGGCTTCAGTTTGGGTGCGAGGGGCACGTGTATTGCCAGCCAAGGGATAAACACGAGAAACGGCCTGAACTCCTGCAATGGGCTGTGAGAAGCTTTGGTGATCAGCATTGTGAAGAGTAACAGGCTCTTTGGTAGGCTCTGGGTAGATGGCTTCAACAGACATATTAACCTCTGGCAAGAATATGAGATGATTGCGTGCAGAAGGCTGATAGTTGATTGCAGAGTGAAGCTTTATAAGGCGCATTACCCATGGAGCGTAGAATTTCAGACCAAAGATGTCGGAGCCAGATGCATCCAACTGCCTGATGAAAAAGTCTTGAGCATTGAAGCTGATGCCATTGAAGATATAGAAAACCAAAGTCTTCATTGCTCCTTCAAGCTTCGCTACAGAGGAATGTCCTTTGACAGGCCATAGAGTTCGCCTAATGATGTGATAAATGGTGCGGGGCAGATACTCTAGATCTTCAACAAAGAATTTCGTTGGGTATTCAGCGTCGCGTGGCAGAGGCTTCATCATGCTCAGCATTTGGCTCAAATTAGGCTCTAGCTTCTGGAATATGCTCTCCAAAGCATTCTGGTGTAGTTGACAACCTGGTTCATAATGTTCGCCAGGAGTGGGCAGGGCTGTAAGCTCAATGATGTCTTGGGCTTTAGCTTCATGATGTACATCACCCGTCATGTACTCAAGGATCCATGTCTTCGGATCCCTGTTGTAGCTACGAATGTAGAGGGTAGCATAGAATTGAAGCAGAAGTTCTTCATTCCAATGTTCTTTTGCAGTCACAAATGGGAGAAGACCAGCATCTTTGAAGCAGTCAAGGGCTTCTTCTAGGCAAGGTAGGCCAGCCATGGCTTCGCTGTCTAGACGCATATGAGGGAAAATGCGCCCCTGATTGTATAAGATGTAGGAATAGTAACTGCGCTGCTGATAACTCCAGAATCGATCTGATGAAATTCTTGGCCTTGTGTAGGGGTTCTTGGCACCGTCAAAGAATGTGTTGTGTGCCTTGAAGCCATTGACATTAAAGGATCCTGGTGAAGTTGCGGTACCTGGGAACCTTGGCAGTCTTGGCTTAGGCTTCTGGACCTGAGGCCTGTGCTCTACATGATAATCAAATTGCGGACTAGCAGCAGGTGGAGGAACCAGAATGGGCCATCTGACAGTAACCAGCTGACCACGATCAAATGCTTGCTCGATGGTGTGTGGCCTTGGAGGCGGTACAGGAGCAGTGGCAGTGGTATTGACTTCAGGCTGCAGATTTGTATCAGGTGCAGCATTGGCGTCAGGTTCAGGAACTTCTGGTACCTCATTAGCTTTAGGCGCCACATTAGCTTTAGCCATGATGACGTCATTGGCTTAAGTTGAGTTGTTTGTGCCCGCCTCAGTATTGTTAACCTCTGTAAGTGCATCTAGTGCCACCCCTAGTTGGTTTTGGAGTATTGACGACAAACCTGGTTGAGGGACTAATGTGTTTGTGAGAATTGTAGGATAACACAGGTAGAAGTCCCTCATTGATTCGGTTTTCCTACCAGAGATGACCCCTAAAAATGTAAGAAGACATTGAAGTCAAAGGTGGTATGTGAAGACATTCACATTGAAGACTATGACAAGAGAAGACATCGCCTGAAGACTATGGAGCGCGAAGACTTAGTTCTTTCGTCGTTCTTTTTCTTCTTTGTTGAGTCATAGGAACCACCGTACTGTTAAGTGGAGTCCAAGTGAACCAGTCAGAATGATTGAAGTGATGCTTAACCAAAATTCTATGTCTTCGAGTGAAGACTATGAGAGCAAATCTTGTCCAGAGTTGGATAAGTCAGCTTTGCTTGTAGCTCAAGTAAAGTTGTCGTGTGTGTTTGAAATCTGACCGTTGGAACACGTGTCAGTTCCTTAGTGACCAAGGGTCATTTCGGACAAATCAGGTCGGGTTCCCTAGTGGCTATAAATAGCCCACCCCCTACAACCATAAACGATCGGCTGCTCAGAGTTAGTGCACGGCTTTTGTCGTTTGAGAGCAACCCATCTCGAAGCCTTTGAGAGAGAATTCCTTGCGAGGATAAAGCCCTAAACACCCAGAGCCAAAGAGTATTAGGCATCACTTAAGTCTTCCTGTCTGTGTGATCTGAAGACTTATTACACTTGAGGACTGTGAATCCTCCAGCAGGTTAGGCGTCGCATTCTGAGCATCCAAGAGTCATTGTGGATCACCGGTGAACGAAGTCTGTGAAGGTTTGGAAGTCTACCTTGAAGACTTACCAGAGTGATTGGGCGAGGACTGGGTGTCCTTAGCTCAAGGGGAATAAGGTGAAGACGAGGTCTTCTGAGTTGAATCTCAGCCTCCCTAACCAGACGTACAATTGTCACAACAACTGGAACTGGTCCAACAAATCATTGTATTCAACGAATCACTGGTTTCATCCTTCCCTTCCCTTTACTTACTGTTGGTCCTTGTGAAGTCATTGTATGATTGCTTTGTCTTTTGTCTTCACTGAGTGACTGCTTGTTCTGATTGGCTTCACAATATCTTCCTACCTGATCTTTACTGCCTAGCTGCTATAAGTCATTGTGCTTTCACTCCATTGAATACTTGACTATGGTTTGCCTAGTGTAGTCTACCTTCCGCTGCATGGTAATAGGTTTATTTCTATCGTTTGTCTTTGAAACTTCCATGTTTTGAAGACTTTCATAAAAATCGCCTATTCACCCCCCTCTAGTCGATCACTTGCACTTTCAATTGGTATCAGAGCAAGGTACTCCCTTGTTCTGTGTGATTTGGTTTAACCACCTGGAGTTTTAGCTATGTCGACTGCAGGGATAATCAAAGTCTCCGCTGCGTGCCCAGTCTTCGATGGAACTGAATATCCCTACTGGAAGAATAAGATGCGCATACATCTTGAAGCCATTGATGTCGACCTATGGTATGTCGTCAAGAATGGCGTTCCCAAGGCTGGTGAAGGTGTCACCGCTGCTGATGTCAAGAAGTTCGTTCAACTGGACTCCACTGCCAAGAACATCATCTATGGTCATCTGACCAAAGGACAGTATGGCCGTGTGAGTGCTTTGGAAATATCTAAGCTAGTCTGGGACTGGCTCTCCAAGGTCAACGAAGGCGTCTCAACCCAAAGAGATCAGAGAATCAGTGTCCTTTGCAACCTCTTCAACTGCTTCAAGAGAAATGACAATGAGAATGTTCAGCTCACGTTTGATCGACTCACTGACATCACAAATGAGCTTCAAGCCCTCGACGCCACTAAGATCACCAAGCATGAAGTTGTCAAGACACTCCTGAGATCACTTGATAGCTCGTTTGACACCCTAGCCCTGATGATTCAAGAACGTCCGGACTTCAAAACACTCGATCCGTCTGACATACTTGAGAGGCTTAACACACACGAGTTTTAGCTTTATGAGAAAAGAGACATCTACGGTCCCAACTATGGGCGAACTCGTGCCTTGAAGGCAAAAGCCGTCTCCTCATCTGAAGAAGAGTCTGACAGCAGTTCTGATGATCCTGAAGACATTGGAAAGGAGCTTGCTATGCTTGTGAAGAAGTTCCAAAAATTCACCAAGAAGAAAGGCTTCAGAAAGTCCTCACGATCAAGCTCAAGGAATGATGAAGCTTCTGCTCATGACTACAAGAAGAGGACATGCCACAAGTGCAAGAAACCTGGCCACTACATCTCTGAGTGTCCGCAGTGGGACAATGAGAACAAGAAGAAAAAGAAGAGCAAGGAGTATGATTCTGACGACAAGAAGAAGAAGAAATACGCAAAGTCTTCTTCCAAGTCCTCCTCAAAGTCTTCATCACACAAGAAGAGCTCATCTGGCAAGGCATGTGCGTTTGTTGGCAAGGAAATGGATTCAGAGGAGGAGTCCTCTTCTGAGGAGGCGGAGGTGGAGTTTGAGGAGGAGTCCGATTCTGGCGTTGCGAGTCTGGCTACAGCATACGTTGCCAAGTCCATCTTCAACACTGAAGACAATGACTCCGTCACCGACACCGATGCAAATGACAAAGACTACTCCGCTCCTACCTACTGCTTCATGGCACGCGGTGCCAAGGTAAACACACGCACTACTCACTACCAAACTTCCAGTGAAGGTGACTCTGATTGTGGTTCCAAACCCAGCTACAAAACACTTGCTAAAATTGCAACTGAACAACAGAAAGTTATGGAACATATTCAAAAACTGTTAGACAAAAGCGATGACCTGTTAGACGCTGAAATGACTCGATCTCAGTCCTTAATTGAAGACATAAAAAATCTTCACATTAAGTATGAGGAACTTGAAAGTCGTCATGAAACACTCTCAACAACTCATGAAAAGCTTTCCTATGATTATCTTCAAAGGAAGCAAGATCTTGAGAAATTGAGAGCGGCTCATGAAGATCTTCAAAAGGAAAACGAGTCACTTCGTGCCAAACAGATCAGTTTAGCTCAGGAAGGATTTGAACCACCATGTATTAAATGTATTGAGCATGACAATGCTACTTCTGTTGCTGGTTGTTCTACTGCTGCTACTATTGCAATATCTTCAACTGCTGATGTGCCAACTAACCCCTCTGCTAAGGATGCCACTGCTATTGCTGATGAGAATGCTAGGTTGAAGACATTGCTTGAAATAGGGATGTTCAAAATCCTCAAAGGGCATCAGACACTATGTGATGTCCTCAAAAGGCAGATCCTGAACCGAAACCCTAGGAAAGAGAGTGTTGGGTTCGAAAGGAAAATGAATGCTGATGGCTCTTACTGGAAACCTGAGCAGTACCCCAAAACCACATGGGTTGCTGCAAAGGGATCTACAGTGGATCCATCCACCCTATCTGGCTTCACTTGTGCTAATTCCATTGTTATTGATGAATCCTTTGATGCAAACTATAAACTGTTTAAGAATCAGAAGGGTGAAGTGTTTGCCAGGTATATTGGTACTAACTGCAGGAATGGACTGCCTATGAAGAAGGTCTGGGTGCCGAAAAGGTGTTTGGAGAATCTTCCTGCGAATGTCATCATGACACCAAAGGTGAAGACGACAAACCCTAGACCACAGGCTTCATACGGTCCAAAGGCTTCATATAGACAGAGGAATCACCTGAGTCGCACTAACAGAAATGTTTTGCAGGGAAGCCATACTCAGGCCAGTGAATATGAGCGTGTTTCATCAAACCGCCATGTTCATAGGACCAAGAACTATTCTGCTTATTCTTATGAGTTCTATTGTCCACCTGCAGGACTTTTTGCTAGGGCTCCAAAGCCAAAGTTCTCAAATGTTGCACTTAGACTCATTGCTTCGAAGCCACCCTTGAAGATGTGGGTGGCTAAGAAAGCTTAACTCTCTTTTGCAGGGAAAGGTCTCCAGCCGAAAACCAAAATCATCTGAAGCTATTGCTGGGGACCTTAAACATCTTGTAGGGCGCAAGATCAAATGCCCAAATGGTCTTATTATGTACTTTGTTCCTGAGTCGCATGCTACTTGCCCTATCAGTCCTAATCTCGATCTAAGCTTTCATAATCCACTGGCTCGTCAAATGTTTTTGCTTCACAATTCTCTTCGTGAAGCCTATCCCCCTAACTGCACTGTAGGGTACGACACCAGCTGCTTCAGAATGGTTTATTGATAGTGGGTGTACCAATCACATGACTGGCAAGCGAAGCCTTCTTATGGACTCAACCTTACGTCCATCTGACAAAAGTCACATCACATTTGCTGACACTGGTAAAACTAAGGTATTGGGTCTAGGTAGAGTTGCAATCTCAAAGGATCAACACATGGATAAAGTCATGCTTGTTGAATCCCTTGGTTTCAACTTAATGTCTGTCTCAATGCTTTGCGATTTAAACATGATTGTGATGTTTGGAAAATATCGTTGCCTTGTTCTAATGGAATCTGACAAGTCTCTAGTGTTTGAAGGGTATCAGAAAGATGATTTGTACGTGGTAGATTTCTTAGCAGGACCACAGCTTGCAGTATGTCTTCTACCAAAAGCTTCAGAATGCTAGCTCTGGCATCAGAGGCTAGGGTATGCTGGCATGAGGAACTTGCACACTCTTGCAAGAAAGAAGCATGTCATAGGCATCGAGGGCGTCAATTTCAAGAAGGATCAATTATGCGGTGCCTGTGAAACAGGAAAGATGACGAGGGCCAAGCATCTCTCAAGGACAATCATGACAACGACTCAACCCTTCGAACTGCTCCACATGGATCTTTTCGGTCCCACTCATTACTCAACTCTTACTACTACTACTTGTCTCTATGGCTTTGTCATTGTTGATGATTATTCAAGATATACTTGGGTGCATATAATCCTCTACAAGACTGAAGTGCAGGATGTCTTCAGACGCTTCACCAATCGAGCAATGAACAACTATGGCGTCAAGATAAAGCACATCAGAAGTGACAATGGCACTGAATTGGAGAACACTGGCCTAGATACATATCTTGATACTTTGGGCATCACACATGAATTCTCAGCTCTGTACACGCCGTAGCAGAATGGCGTCATCAAACGCAAGAATAGAACAGTTATTGAGATGGCACGGACGATGCTTGATGAATACAAGACTCCAAGAAAATTCTGGCCTGAAGCCATTGATACTGCATGCCATATCATCAACCGTGTTTATCTTCACAAGCTTCTGAACAAGACATCCTATGAGCTCCTTACTGGCAAGAAGCCAAATGTCAGTTACTTCAGAGTATTTGGTGCCAGGTGCTGGATCAAGGATCCACATCACACTTCAAAATTTGCACCAAAAGCACATGAAGGTTTTATGCTTGGATATGGAAAGGATTTGCACTCCTACAGAGTCTTCAACCTCTTTCACTATAAAGTGGTTGAAACTGTGGATGTGCGGTTCGATGAGACTAACGGCTCGCAAAGAGAGCACTTGCCAAATGTGCTAGATGAAGTTCCATCCAGTGAATCAATCAAACTTATGGGAACTTGAGAAATCATACCTTCTGAAGCTCAGCCTGAAGAGGAACTTATCATCTCCGCACCTGATCAACCTGAAGACAATGCTCAACCTGAAGACAATCCTTCTAACGATAACAATGATCAGGAAGAGCAAAATATTCGTCCTGTACATCCTCGTGTTGCAAATGAAGTACAGATTGAGAGAATAATTGATAGCATCAATGCACCAGGTCCACTCACTCGTTCAAGGGCAACACAGCTAGCAAATTTCTGTGGGCACTTCGCATTTGTCTCAATATCTGAACCCAAGAAAGTTGATGAAGCCTTCATGGAACCTGAATGGATTCAAGCTATGCAAGAAGAGCTTCAACAGTTTGAGCTGAATAATGTATGGGAACTGGTTAAGCGTCCTGATCCTCGCAAGCACAATATAATAGGAACCAAATGGATATATCGCAACAAGCAAAATGAGCATGGTCAAGTTGTCAGAAACAAAGCTTGTCTCGTTGCTCAAGGATATACTCAAGTTGAAGGGATTGACTTTGATGAGACATTTGCTCCTGTGGCTAGACTTGAAGCCATACGCATACTGCTGGCCTATGCAAATCGTCATAACATTCTTCTGCATCAAATGGATGTGAAGAGCGCTTTTCTCAATGGCAAGATTGACGAAGAAGTGTATGTTGCACAACCGCCTGGCTTTGAAGATCCAAAACATCCTGATATGGTGTTCAAGCTCAACAAGGCACTGTATGGCCTCAAACAAGCCCCTAGGGCTTGGTATGACACACTCAAAGACTTCCTGAAGAGCAAAGGCTTCAAACCTGGTTCCCTCGACCCAACTCTCTTCACGAATACATATGATGGTGAACTGTTTGTGTGCCAAATATATGTGGATGACATTATCTTCGGCTGCACCAATCAGAAATACACTGACGAGTTTGGATATATGATGCAAGAGCAATATCAGATGTCCATGATGGGTGAGCTGAAGTTCTTCCTTGGTCTTCAAATATGTTAGCAACACAACGACATCTTTATATCTCAAGAGAAATACCTCAAAGATTGCCTGAAGAAATTTGGAATGCAAGATTGCAAAGGCTACACGACGCCAATGCCAGCCAAACATCATGTGGGTCCCGACGACAATGGTAAAGAGTTCGATCAAAAGGTATACCACTCCATGATTGGTTCCTTACTTTATTTATGTGCATCTAGGCCAGATATCATGCTTAGTGTTTGCATGTGTGCCTGGTTCCAAGCGGCACCAAAGGAACCGCATCACTTAGCTGTGAAGCGAATTCTCAGATATTTGGCTCACACCCCAACACTAGGATTATGGTATCCAAAGGGCTCAGAGTTTGATCTAGTTGGATTCTCAGATGCTGATTATGCTGGTGACAAGGTGGATCACAAGTCTACATCAGGCACATGTCATTTTCTGGGACGATCACTTGTATTTTGGTCTTCAAAGAAGCAGAACTGTGTATCTCTCTCCACTTCTGAATCTGAATACATTGCTGCTGGATCTTGCTGTGCTCAGCTTCTATGGATGAAGCAAACACTCAAAGACTATGGCATTCACCTAAAGCAAGTACCACTCTACTGCGAAAACGAAAGCGCCATCAAGATTGCCAACAACCCAGTTCAGCACTCGAAGACAAAGCACATTGAAATTCGTCATCACTTTCTCAGAGATCATGTTGTGAAGGAAGATATTGATATCATACACGTCAACACTGAAGAGCAATTGGCGAATATCTTCACCAAGCCCTTGGATGAGAAGAGGTTTTGCAAGTTACGGTGTGAGCTAAATATCTTGGAATCCTCAAATGTCCTGTGATCAGGCACACATCCTAACACTTATGCATGTTGATGACTTAGATGTGCAACACACGAAGTAAAGTATATCTTCAATCAATGAAGACTTACATTCTGAGTGTGAATACATTAACGTGGAATTTGACTTCGTAGCGCCACGATAGCTGTACGCTGTGTCTGGGTCTAATACTTCCTATACGGTGGGTAACACCACCACCAAATTCATCTATTTGAAGTGTTTTACCCATGGCGTTACATGTGCTATGTCTTCACATTTTGTTTGTCTTCATTTTCAACTTGTCTTCATGATTATCTTCACTATGTTGACTTGATTGTCTTCTGATATATACATACTAGTGTTCTGTCCTCTACAGCATTCACTTATAGCTACGTCTTCCTTGTTGAATCTTTTGAACTAAGTGAATGTGATCGGACCCTAATCTCTCTATGCTTTCTATCTCAAACTCAATCTGTCCAAATCATATGCATTCTATTGAAACTGTCGAATGTCTTCTCTGCGTCCTAGTCAGCAGAAGATACAGAGACAAACATTAAGTTCGTTTTCAATGCTAATTCCTTCACCTGAAACCCGGAGAAGTGGGAACGACCACCCGACAATCCAGGCGTGCGTGGGAACGTGGAACAACCTCCGATATGTTGCATGATGGCCACATGTCCTTCAGATGTGAATCGCCAGGGGCACCTGTGTAATAACACTGTGCCGTCCCTGTCCCTATAAATACACGCCTCACCACAGTCATTATCCTTTCTTCCACTCTCGCACAAACCCTAGCGCCACCGCTAGCCCTCGACGACGCCGGCGACGAAGCGCTTAGCTGCCGCGACCTCACCGACGCCGTCTTCACGCCGGCCGCGGACATCGTCTTCTCCGCCGTCGCCGTAGGTGTCCTCCGTCGCCAAGTTAGGGCATGGACGATCGAACTGCTTGACCTCCTCTCCCACTCCGTCTAGCAGTTCTTCATGTGGTAAATAAAACTTCCTTTTTACGGCCCCTTTGATCCTATAGATTCATCACTTTCTATCACAAGCAGTTTCTGTTCACACAAGTTGGATCTATTTCATACTGCATCTCATAATATGCCTAGTATGTTCACTTATTCTTCACAAAGTAGTTAGATTCCTCACTTGTACTTATTCATGGATTCGTACAAATCTGGAACCAACTCTCTATCTATGAGTGAATGTCTTCGCACTATGAGGTCAATGTCTTCTAAACTGATTTATCTTCAAAATCTTCTGAGAATGCATATGACCTCTTCCCCTTCCCTCGCAGCTTAATGCTGTCATAGGTACATGTCCGTGGGAGAATCCCTTGGTTCTCATAGTCTGCATTCGTTTGCAGAATTCTTACAGCATCGCATTAACTCTCCCGAAGCCAGTTCCTGTTTGACCAGAAAGCGGAAGCCTTTGAAGCCTTTAAACGTGTTGAAGCCCTTCAGTTTAAGCTTCATGGCACCAGAGAAACGTACAAAAAAGGGTGGCAGACAGCGCCGTGGCAACACCTCAAGAGATTTGCCTCCTGACCTCTATGAGCTGTACAAGACAGATCCAGAGGAGGACTACAATCAGTGAAAAACTCGAATCCAATGGATTCGAAGATATTGGGCAGAACAGTGGTTCAAGTACAGGTTCGTGACCCAGGAGTATGCTGAGAAGAATGCCATCAAACGACCATGGGGAGACATTCTATACAGAAATCTTCAACCCAAGTCCAGAGCTGAAGCCATTGAACAAGGCTTCTATCCTTGCATGGTCCATGGACCGCAGCCTGCGGATGCAGACCCATCTTCATTACTGTGGTGCCGCGATGATAATCTGTTCAAGCGCAACCTTCAATTTGCCAGGAACTCGGCCAAAGAGAACAAGAAGTCACGAGGCTTAGACTTCAATCCAGGCCCCTCTGCTCCTCGTGCTGATGGCACACGCGAAGCTGAACCCATTCTTGTTGGGCCCTTCTACAACCTGGAAGGTCTCATCACTCATATCATGGTTCAAGGGACAGCTGTGGATGAGCTTGCAGATGACGCTGAATCTAATGAAGCGCCTGCACCGCCGAAGCCAAAGAAACTAAAGAAGCCTAATGCTTCAAAGCCTGCTCCTACACCAAAGGTCTTACAGGCAAAGCCTCTGGCCACTGCACCTCCTGAACACAGTGTGCAGTCTGAAGATTTGTCACGCATCTCCAAGCCCTCGAGAGTAAAGATGCCCTTGCAACCCACCAGCCAAGAACTGACTGTTGCTGCTATTCTGCGCAACGACGCCATTGATATGTCCAGCGATGAAGATCTTGCAGATGACGCTCTTGAGCAACCGATCAAGAGCAAAGAAGAAGCAGAAATCTTCAATGATTGGCCTCTCTTTGACGTAGAAATCCTTCACAACTTCATTGATGAGTGGTTTGAAACCCCCAATCTCAGCTTTGATGATCTGCAACTTCCAATTGGCCTCAGCGTCGCTTTCACTGGCGCCATTGCTTCTGAGCTAGCTCTAGCTCAGCGCATCGTTGAACTGAAGCAAAAGATCGACTATGAGAAAGCTCAGTTCAAGCAGCACATGGCAATGCTCAGCGTGCAAGATGTCAAGAACTTCAAGACTATGCTGCACGAGCTCAAGGAAGCCTTTCTCAAGAAACGTGAAGAAGCTAAAGGTTCTCGTGAGCACATGAAGAGTCTGGCTGACAAGTGCGTGCAAGACTACAATGAAGCTGAAAAGCACAAGGCTCTTGGGCGTCCTGGCATCGATCCCAGGATGGCTGCAACAAAGAAGAAGAAGCTAGCTGTGGCCGAACCCGAAGCAACAAGGCAGGAAGCACATCCCATTGTCTTCCCAGCCAGTATGACAGGCTCGAAGCCTAAGGTCCCCACAGTGGCTTCAGAATTAAAGAAGACAAGGGCTACCGAGGCTGAAGCCAGAAAGAGGAAACATCCTGAAGCTTTTGATGTCGCTCCCTCCAAGAAGAAGCGCAAAACCAAGAAATATCGGGCTGCTCCCACAGAGCCCCTTATTGTTGAGCCCATCTCGGTTGCTTGTCCCGCCTCTTCACATCAAGAACGACGGATGGTAATTCATGAGCCTGCTTCCACAGAGGCTCCTGAAGCTGAAGACATTCCAGCAGTTGACCCCACCGCTGCTGAAGACATTGGTCACCATGACAATGTTGAAGATGATGAAGTCCTTCCTCAGATCGAGCACCAATTGGTATCATCGTCTGTGCTTACGCTCAGCGAACTCATCAGCATTGGTCGTCCTCTGACGCCAACTGCTCAGGATGCATCGTGGGCTAATCACCCACAGAGACAAGACACTCCAAGCTCTCCCCAACCACAAGCTACCCCAACAGTGCAAGATGATGATGACTTTGTGGCCCAGCACATTCCATCTCCACAAGCGTCGCCCGCGTTACGCAGGCTTCGCAAAGGACCAAGGCCCCAAGTCCCTCTTTCGAGCGTTTCAGAAGGAGAAGTGCACCACCAATCTGTCGCACGTCAGGTGTTCCCCAAAGCCACTCCTATTGTGAATGTTTCTGAGTCTGAAGCTAAAGTTGCTGAAGACAATCCGGCTGCATCAGCCGAAGAAAAACAAGCAGAAGAACGTGTCCCTACTTCCCCCATCACTGAAGAAGTTGTTCCTGAAGTGAACGTGTCAGTGCCCGACCCTCCAGGTCCTCAAGTGGAGGTTGAGAATCCTGAGGCTGCCACCACTAACACCACTGAAGCCAATGAAGTGGTCATCGCTGAAGACACTGTGGAGCCTGCACCTAACACTGTGCCAGAGGCCAATGAAGCCAATGATGCACCTGCGACAGATGTGCAGCCTGACGCCTCTGTTGATGCCACTGCTCCTGTTCCGCCACCAAGGCCACATACTATTGAGCAAGCATACAACTATGGACAACTCATCACTGTCAAATGGCCTCTTCTTGTTCCTCCACCTGCTGCTGGTCCCCATTTTGACTATCACGCCGAGCGCAGGCCTCAGGTTCAGAAGCCAATGCTAAGGCTGCCTAGGTTTCCAGGCACTGCATCTGCACCCGGATCGTTCAATATCAATGGCTTCGAAACACACAACACCTTCTTAAATAGCGCCAAGAACCCCTACTCAAAGGAAAGAATATCTTCTGATCGGTTCTAGAGCTATCAGCAGCACAGTTATTACTCATGCATCTTGTACAATCAAGGTCGCATTTTTCCCCATACGTGTCTTGACATTGAAGCCATAACTGGTCTGCCCTGTTTGGAAGAAGCGCTGGATTGCTTCAGAGAATCTGGTTTGTTGTAGTTCGTCACTGACAAGGAGCACTGGAACGAAGAATTGCTGCTCCAATTCTATGCCACTCTTCATATTCATGGCTACAACAGGGATCCAAAGACTTGGGCGCTTGAGTGGATGACAGGCAATGTTCATCACGAAGCCAAAGCCTTTGATCTCATTGAGCTCACTGGCCTGCCCACTCCAGGAGATCTTTATGAACCTGGTTGTCAGCTTCACAGTGCTGCTATGGAAAGCATTTTTCACAAGCCTGAACCCAACATGAGTCAGATGCTTAGCATGATGAAGCCTTTGCCTCCAGATGCTGAATATCCTAAGGAGTTCTTTGTTGAAGACCTTGAGTATCTGCCACGCACTATCTATCACATCATAAGGCGAATTCTCTGGCCCATCAAAGGACATTCTCCACATGCAAAGATGGAAGGTGCAATGAAGACTTTGGTCTTCCATATTCTTCATGGCAAAAGCTTCAATGCACAAGACTTCTTCATCCGCCAACTTGCTGCATCCGGATCTGATCTCTTTGGCTTGAAGTTTTACGCCCCATGGATTATGCGTCTGTTCAAACTACACTCAGCTGTCACCTATCAGCCCTCTGCTCGCAATCATCGGATTTTTCTGCCTGACGTCGACATGTCAGTTGAAGCCATCTATCCAGAGCCTGCCAAGGAGCCCCTTAGTCTTTAGAATGCTGATAAGCAAAGTTTCCCTCAACACATTGAAGGTGACCCAGCAGTCACTCATGTTTATCCTCTGGCTGGTACTACCCGTGCACCTCATCGTGCCCTCACTGAAGCCACTGAAAGCACCATTGCACAACGACCCAAGAAGCGATCCCGTGTTCTCAATGTCCGAGAGCTTCTGGTTGCCCTTCATCAGAAACAGGATAAGCATCATGACTGGCTGAAGCGCCAAATGCAAAGCCTCTTGGTGGACGTAAACAGGATTTGCAACCATGCCACCAAGAATGCCTTTGTCGCCCATGAAACTTGTCGGCGTACATGGAAAGGGCTGACGCTTATGTGTTCTGAAGATGATCTTCAAGAGGATGGTTTCTCTGAACGCTTCAAGTTTGGCTCAACACCTCCAAGAAGGACCTTGCTGCGGCATACTCCGTCTCTTGAAGATTCTGAGTTCTCCTCCTCTGCTGCAATAGTGAATGCACGTGTCATCGATGATGAAGACGATGCTACTTCACCACCTTCGGCGCGAATCACCACTGCACCGAGTTCGTCTGCACCGCCAACCAACTCCGACGACCCTGCTGCTTCACCAACTCCTCATGGGAACGAGTAGGTGCTCTATGTCTTCAAACCTTTTTGGTCCTTACTGACAAAAGGGGGAGAAGCATATTAGTTTGATAGTCTTCAAGCGGGTCCATATGGGCGGTGGTTTTATATTTGCCTAGTGTTTACAACTCTTCCGTTTTGATACATTTGGTTCTTTGAGTTGTAACACTCAAACTCGATGGTCGTCTGCTACTTATTTGCTTTTCTGTGATGCGATGATAAATTCCGCATGTGCGACGATAAATTCCGCACTTAGATCATTTTGCAGACGTCCATTTTTCATTATGCATGTCATTATCTTCACATACTTTTCATGCATGATGAATTGTCATCATAAGTTGAAGAGGATCTCCACAAGTACAACCTGCCATGTGCATTTTCATACCAAAAGCAAATTACTTATATGCACATCTTCAGGGGGAGCCTTTGCCACTTATGAAGACAATAACCTATCCTTTACAATTTCACATATTTTATTCCCCATTGAAAACTTCAATCAGTTTGTCATCAATCGCCAAAAAGGGGGAGATTGTAAGTGCATCTAGTGCCACCCCTAGTTGGTTTTGGAGTATTGACGACAAACCTGGTTGAGGGACTAATGTGTTTGTGAGAATTGCAGGATAACACAGGTAGAAGTCCCTCATTGATTCGGTTTTCCTACCAGAGATGACCCCTAAAAATGTAAGAAGACATTGAAGTCAAAGGTGGTATGTGAAGACATTCACATTGAAGACTATGACAAGAGAATACATCGCATGAAGACTATGGAGCGTGAAGACTTAGTTCTTTCGTCGTTCTTTTTCTTCTTTGTTGAGTCATAGGAACCACCGTACTGTTAAGTGGGGTCCAAGTGAACCAGTCAGAATGACTGAAGTGATGCTTAACCAAAATTCTATGTCTTCGAGTGAAGACTATGAGAGCAAATCTTGTCCAGAGTTGGATAAGTTAGCTTTGCTTGTAGCTCAAGTAAAGTTGTCGTGTGTGTTTGAAATCTGACCGTTGGAACACGTGTCAGTTCCTTAGTAACCAAGGGTCACTTCGGACAAATCAGGTCGGGTTGCCTAGTGGCTATAAATAGCCCACCCCCTACAACCATAAACGGTCGGCTGCTCAGAGTTAGTGCACGGCTTTTTTCGTTTGAGAGCAACCCACCTCGAAGCCTTTGAGAGGAATTCCTTGCGAGGATAAAACCCTAAACACCCAGAGCCAAAGAGTGTTAGGCATCACTTAAGTCTTCTTGTCTGTGTGATCTGAAGACTTATTACACTTGAGGACTGTGAATCCTCCAGCCGGTTAGGCGTCGCGTTCTGAGCATCCAAGAGTCATTGTGGATCACCGGTGAACGAAGTCTGTGAAGGTTTGGAAGTCTACCTTGAAGACTTACCAGAGTGATTGGGCAAGGACTCGGTGTCCTTAGCTCAAGGGGAATAAGGTGAAGACGAGGTCTTCTGAGTTGAATCTCAGCCTCCCTAACCAGATGTACAGTTGTCACAGAAACTGGAACTGGTCCAACAAATCATTGTCTTCAACGAATCACTGGTTTCATCCTTCCCTTCCCTTTACTTACTGTTGGTCCTTGTGAAGTCATTGTATGATTGCTTTATCTTTTGTCTTCACTGAGTGACTGCTTGTTCTGATTGGCTTCACAATATCTTCCTACCTGATCTTTACTGCCTAGCTGCTATTAGTCATTGTGCTTTCACTCCATTGAATACTTGACTATGGTTTGCCTAGTGTAGTCTACCTTCCGCTGCATGGTAATAGGTTTATTTCTATCGTTTGTCTTTGAAACTTCCATGTTTTGAAGACTTTCATAAAAATCGCCTATTCACCCCCCTCTAGTCGATCACTAGCACTTTCAACCTCCACTTGAGTAGCTGGAGGGTCAGACACGTTCTCCGCGAGAACAACTTCAGGGTTGGTTGGGGGTGTAGCAACATGTTCTTCTTCAGATCTTGGCTCTTCTTGTTCATCGGCTGATGCAGCCGGAATGTCTTCAGCAGCTTTGGCTTCAGACTCGTGGATGTTCGCGGTAGGAGAGGCTTCAGGAAATACTTGGCGTGATACTGAGTGGTTTTCTTCTCCTTCTGGAACGCTTGACAGAGGGACTTGTGGCCTTGGTCCTTTGCGAAGCCTGTGGAGTGCGGGCGACGCCTTTGGAGAGGGAGTTGGCTGGGCCACAAAGTCATCGTCTTCAAGCACCAAAGTGGTGACTTGAGGTGGGGGGGGTACTTAGTGATTCTTCTTGGTGGGGGAGTCTTGAGGGTGATCAGCCCATGAATCATCCTGAGCAATTGGCGTCAAAGGACGACCAATGCTGATGAGTTCGCCGTTCATCAGAACAGGCGATGATACCATATTGTGCTCGATCTGAGGAAGGACGTCATCGTCTTCAACATTGTCGTCGTGACCAATGTCTTCAGCTGCGGTGGGGTCAACAGCTGGATCTTCTTCAGCTTCATTAGCCTCTTTGGTAGCAGGCTCATGAACTATCAACTGACGCTCATGTTGTTCAGACGCAGGACGAGCCACTGAGATCGACTTGACGACAAGGGGCTCTGTGGGAGCAGCCCGATCTGTCTTCTTGGTTTTTCTCTTTTTCGTCGGTGGAGCGTCATCAGTGGTGTGCTTGGTCTTGCGCTTGCGGGCTTCGGCTTCAGCTGCCCTTGTTTTCTTGAGCTCCGAAGCCACTGTGGGGACCTTAGGCTTTGAGCCTGTCATACTGGCAGGGAAGACAATGCGACGTTCCTCTTGCCTGGATGCTTCAGCTTGGGCCACACCAGGCTTCTTCTTCTTCTTGGCAGCCATTCTGGGGTCGATGTTAGGTCACCCCAGAGCCTTGCACTTTTCAGCTTCATTGTAGCCTTGAACACATTTGGCAGCCAGATGTTTCATGCGCTCTCAAGAACCTTTAGCTTCTTCTTGTTTCTTGTGAAATGCCTCCTTGAGCTCATGCATCATTTGATTGAAGTTTTGGACATCTGTCACGCTGAGCTGGGACATGTGCTTCTTGTACTGAGCCTTTTCATAGTCAATCTTGTGCTTCGGCTCAAATATTCTCTGTGCAAGAGCCAGCTCAGGAGCAATGGCTCCATGGAAGGAGACGCTGAGGCCAATTGGGAGTTGAAGATCATCAAAATGAGGTCTGGGCTGTCGAACCACTCATCAATGAACTTGTGCAGGATCTCCACATCAAAGAGGGGAAGATCATTGAAGATTTTGGCCTCTTGCTTCTTTATAAGCAGCTCAAGAGCATCATCGCCAAGATCGTCGTCGCTAGACAGATCAATGGCTTCGTTCTCATTCCTCAGAATAGCAGCAGGGCTCAATGCTTGACCAGTAGGTTGCATGGGCTTCTTTATCTTGTCAGACTTGGAGATGAGAGAGAGATCTTCAGACTGCACACTGGCTTTGGGAGGTGCAGTGGCCAGAGGCTTCGCACGCGAAACTTTTGGTGCAAAGGAGGGCTTTGAAGCCTTTGGTTTCTTCTGCTTCACAGGCTTCGGAGGTGCAGACACTTCATTAGAATCAGCGTCATCTGCAGAGTGATCCACGACTGCCCCTTGAACCTGAATGTGAGTGATGAGACCTTCAGGATTGTCGAAGAGCCCAACAATATTGGGTTCAGCATCGCATGTGCCGTCGGCACGAGGAGCAGAGGGAACATGTTTGAAGTCTAACCCAAGTGACTTCTTGTTCTCTTTGGCAGAAGTTTTGGCAAACTAGAAGTTGCGCTTAAAGAGATTGTCTTCACGACACCATAACAGAGAGGATGGGTCGGCATTAGCAGGCTGAGGTTCACGGATCATGCACGGGTGGAAGCCTTGAGCAATGGCTTCGGACTTCGACTTGGGCTGAAGACCTTTGTATATAATATCTCCCCAGGGGCCCTTGATGGCATTCTTTTCAGCATATTCGTCAGTGACAAATTTGTATTTGAACCATTCCTCTGCCCAATGTCTTCGAATCCATTGGATTCGGTTATTGCGTTCTCCATAGGTCTCTTTTGGATCTGGCTTGTATAGCTCATAGAGATCCGGTGGCAGGTCCCTAGCAGTGTTTTCACGGCATTGTCTGCCGCCCTTCTTGACTGATTTATCTATTGCCATGTAGTTCAGACTGAATGGCTTCAGAACTTGCAAAGGCTTCCGTCTGCTGGTCAGACAAGAACTGGCTTCGGGAGAATTGATGTGACGTTGTAAGAACTCTGCAAATGAATGCAGACTATGAGAACCAAGGGATTCTCCCACGGACATGTACCTGTGACAGCATTTAGAGATGCGAGGGAAGGGGAAGAGGTCATATGCATTCTCAAAAGATTTTGAAGATAAATCACTTTAGAAGACATTGACCTCATAGTGCAAATACATTCACTCATATGATGAGAGTTGGTTCCAGATTTGTACGAATCCAAGAATAAGTACAAGTGAGGAATCTAAGTGCTTGGTGAAGCATAAGTGAACATACTAGGCATGTTATGAGATGCAGAACATGATAGATTCAATTTGTTGGGACAGAAACCACTTGTGGTTGAGAGGGGTGAATCTATCGGATCAAAAGGACTGTAAAAAGAGCTTTTATTTACCACTTGAGGAACTGCTAGATGGAGTAGAAGATGAGGCCGAGCAGTTCGATCTTCCGTGCGCTAACTTGGCGACGGAGGACACCTACGGCGACGATGGAGAAGACGATATCCGTGGTCGGCGTGAGGACGGCGTCGGTGAGGTCACGGCAGCTAAGCGCTTCGTCGCCAGCGTCGTCGAGGGCTAGCGGTGGCGCTAGGGTTTGTGCGAGAAGGAGAAGTGGAAGAGGAGATAATGCCTGGGGTGAGGCGTGTATTTATAAGGACAGGGACGGCATAGCGTTATTACACAGGTGCCCCTGGCGATTCACATCTGAAGGACATGTGGCAAACATGCAACACATTGGAAGTTGTTCCATGTTCCCACACACGCCTGGATTGTCTAGTGGTCGTTCCCACTTCTCCGGGTTTCGACCAAAAAGGATAGAGCATTTAAATCAGATTTAATGTTTGTCTCTGTGTCTTCTGCTGACAAGGGCGCAGAGAAGACATTCGACGGTTTCAATAGAATGCATGTGATTTGGACAGATAGATTTAAGACGGGAGCATAGAGAGGTTAGGGTCCAATCACATTAACTTAGTTCGAAAGATTCAAACAAGAAGACATAGCTATAAGTGAATGTTGTAGAGGACAGAACGCTAATATATGAATATATTCGAATAAGACAAAATCAATATAGTGAAGATAAACATGAAGCCATGTTAACATTGAAGACAAACAAAATGCGAAGACTTTGCAAATGTAAAGACAACAGAAATTATTCCAAACAAAAGTTCGGTGGTGGCGTTACCAACCGTATAGGAAGTATTAGACCCAGACACGGCTCACAATTATCATGGCGCTCCGAAGTCAAATTCCGCGTTAATGTATTCACACTTAGAGTGTGAGTCTTCATTAACTGAAGATATATGTTAGTTCGTGTGTTGCACATCTAAGTCATCAACATGCATAAGTGTTAGGATGTGTGCCTGATCCCAGGACATTTGAGGATTCCAAGATATTTAGCTCACACCGCAACTTGCAAAACCTTTTCTCATCCAAGGTCTTTGTGAAGATATCTGCCAGTTGCTCTTCAGTGTTGACGTGAATGATATTAATATCTTCCTTCATGACATGATCTGTGAGAAAGTGATGACGGATCTGAATGTGCTTTGTCTTAAAGTGCTGAACTGGGTTGTTGGCAATCTTGATGGCGCTTTCATTGTCGCAGTAGAGTGGCACTTCCTTCAGATGGACGGCATAGCCTTTGAGTGTTTGCTTCATCCATAGAAGCTGAGCGCAGCAAGATTCAGCAGGAATGTATTCAGATTCGGCAGTGGAGAGAGATTCACAGTTCTACTTCTTTGAAGACCAACAAACAAGTGATCGTCCCAGAAAGTGACATGTGCCTGATGTAGACTTGCGATCCACCTTGTCACCAGCATAATCAGCATCCGAGAATCCAACTAGTTCAAACTCTGAGCCCGTTGGATACCATAATCCTAGTGTTGGGGTGTAAGCCAAATATCGAAGAATTCACTTCACAGCTAAGTGATGCGATTCCTTTGGTGCCGCTTGGAATCGGGCACACATGCAAACACTAAGCATGATATCTAGCCTAGATGCACATAAATAAAGCAAAGAACCAATCATGGAGCGGTATACCTTTTGATCAAACTCTTTACCATTGGCGTCAGAACCCAAATGACTTTTGGTTGGCATTGGCGTCGTATAACCTTTGCAGTCTTGCATTCCAAACTTCTTCAAGCAGTCTTTGAGGTATTTCTCTTGAGATATGAAGATGTCGTTGTGTTGCTACCGTATTTGAAGACCAAGGAAGAACTTCAGCTCACCCACCATGGACATCTGATATTGCTCTTGCATCATGTGTCCAAACTCATCACTATATTTTTATTAGTGCAGCCGAAGATAATGTCATCCACATATATTTGGCACACAAATAGTTCACCATCATATTTCTTCGTGAAGAGTGTGGGATCCAGGGAACCAGGTTTGAAGCCTTTGCTCTTCAGGAAGTCTTTGAGTGTGTCATACCAAGCGCGAGGGGCTTGTTTTAGGCCATACGGTGCCTTATTGAGCTTGTATACCATATCAGGGTGCTTTGGATCTTCAAAACCAGGCGGTTGTGCAACATACACTTCTTCTTCAATCTTGCCATTTGATACAGAAGGATGTTATGATGATTTGTGTAGGCCAGCAGTATGCGAATGGCTTCAAGCCTATCCACAGGAGCTAATGTTTCATTAAAGTCAATTCCTTCAACTTGAGTGTATCCTTGAGCAACGAGACGAGCCTTGTTTCTGACGACTTGACCATGCTCATCTTTCTTGTTGCGATATATCCATTTAGTGCCTATGATATTGTGTTTACGAGGATCAGGACGCTTGACCAGTTCCCATACATTATTCAGCTCGAACTGTTGAAGCACTTCTTGCATAGCTTGAATCCATTCAGGTTCCATGAAGGCTTCATCAACTTTCTTGGGTTCAGATATTGAGACAAATGCAAAGTGCCCACAGAAATTTGCTAGCTGTGTTGCCCTTGAACGAGTGAGTGGACTAGGTGCATTGATGCTATTAATTATCTTCTCAATCTATACTTCATTTGCAACACGAGGATGAGTTGGACGAAGATTTTGCCCTTGCTGATCATTGTCATCATTAGAAGGATTGTCTTCAGGTTGATTAGGTGCAGAGATGATAAGCTCTTCTTCAGCCTGAGCTTCAGCCGGTATGATTTCTCCAGTTCCCATAAGCTTGATGGATTCACTAGGTGGAATTTCATCTAGCACATTTGGCAGGTGCTCTCTTTGCGAGCCGTTAGTCTCATCGAACCGCACATCCACAGTTTCAACCACTTTATAGTGAAAGAGGTTGAAGACTCTGTAGGAATGCGAATCCTTTTCGTAACCAAGCATAAAACCTTCATGTGCTTTCAGTGCAAATTTTGAAGTGTGATTTGGATCCTTGATCCAGCACCTAGCACCAAATACTCTGAAGTAACTGACATTTGGCTTCTTACCAGTAAGGAGTTCATAGGATGTCTTCTTCAGAAGCTTGTGAAGATAAACACGGTTGATGACATGGCAGGTAGTATCAATGGCTTCGGGCCAGAACTTTCTTGGGGTTTTATATTCATCAATTATCGTTCTTGCCATCTCAATGAGTGTTCTATTCTTGCGTTCCACGATGCCATTCTGCTGTGGCGTGTATGGAGCTGAGAACTCATGAGTGATACCCAAGGTGTCAAGATAAGTGTCGAGACCGGTGTTCTTGAATTCTGTGCCATTGTCACTTCTGATGTGCTTGATCTTGACGCCATAGTTGTTCATGGCTCGATTGGCGAAGCGTCTGAAGACATCCCGCACTTCAGTCTTGTAGAGGATTATGTGTATCCATGTATATCTTGAATAATCATCAACAATGACGAAGCCATAGTGGCAAGCAGTAGTAGTTAGAGTAGAGTAGCGAGTAGGGCCGAAGAGGTCCATGCATAGCAGTTGGAAGGGTTGAGTCATTGCCATGATTGTCTTCGAGGGATGCTTGGCCCTCGTCATCTTTCCAGCTTCGCAGGCACTGCATAAGTGATCCTTCTTGAACTTGATGCCCTCAATGCCTTTGACGTGCTTCTTCTTTGCGAGAGTATGCAAGTTCCTCATGCCAGCATGCCCTAGCCTTCGATGCTAGAGCCAGCACTCTGAAGCTTTTGCAAGAAGACATACGGCAAGCCGTGGTCCTGCTGAGAAATCTACCATGTACAAATCATCTTTCCGATACCCTTCAAAGACAAGAGACTTGTCAGATTCCATTAGAACAAGGCAACGATATTTTCCAAATATCACAATCATGTTCAAATCGCAAAGCATTGAGACAGACATTATGTTGAATCCAAGGGATTCAACAAGCATCACTTTATCCATGTGCTGATCCTTTGAGATTGCAACTCTACCTAGACCCAATACCTTGCTTTTACCAGTGTCAGCAAATGTGATGTGACTCTTCTCAGATGGACGTAAGGTTGAGTCCATGAGAAGACTCTGATCACCAGTCATATGATTAGTGCATCCACTATTGGTAATCCATTCTGAAGCAGCTAGTGTCATACCCTACAGAACAGTTAGGGGGGATAGGCTTCACGAAGAGTATTGTGAAGCATAAGCATTTGACGAGCAAGTGGATTATGAAAGCTTAGATCGAGGTTAGAACTGATAGGATGCATGTTAAGAGATTTAGGAATGAAATACATAATAAGATCATTTGGACATTTTATCTTGTGCCCCACAAGATGTTTTAGGTCCCCGGCAATAGCTTCAGACGCATTTGATTTTCGGCTGGAGACCTTTCCCTACAAAAGAGAGTTAAGCTTTCTTAGCCACCCACATCTTCAGGGGTGGCTTCGAAGCAATGCGTCTAAGTGCAGCATCTGAGAACTTTGGCTTTGAAGCCCTGGCAAATAGTTTTGCAGGAGGTGAATAATACTCATAAGAATAAGCAGAGTAGTTCTTGGTATTATGAACATGGCGGTTTGATGAAACACGGTCATATTCATAGGCCTGAGTATGGTTTCCCTGCAAAACATTTGTGTTAGTGCGACTCAGGTGAGTCCTCTGTCTGTATGAAGCCTTTGGACCATATGAAGCCTGTGGTCTGGGGTTTGTCTTCTTCCCTTATGGTGTCATGACGACATTCACAGGAAGATTCTCCAGACACCTTTTGGGCACCCAAACTTTCTTCATAGGTGGCCCATTCTTGCAGTTAGTACCAATATAGCTGGCAAACACTTCACCATTCTGATTCTTAAATAGTTTATAGTTTGCATCAAAGGATTCATCAATGACAATAGAGTTAGCACAAGTGAAGCCAGATAGGGTGGATGGATCCACTGAAGATTCCTTTGCAGCAACCCATGTGGTTTTGGGGTACTGCACAGGCTTCCAGTAAGAGCCATCAGCATTCATTTTCCTTTCGAACCCAACACCCTCTTTCCTAGGGTTTCAGTTTAGAATCTGCCTTTTGAGGACATCACATAGTGTCTGGTGCCCTTTGAGACTTTTGTACATCCCTGTTTCAAGCAATGTCTTCAACCTAGCATTTTCATCAGCAATAGCAGTGGCATCCTCAGCAAAGGGGTTAGGTACCACATCAACAGTTGAAGATATTGCAACAGTATCAGCAATAGAACATTCAGCAACAGAAGTAGCGTTATCACGCTCAAGGCATTTTAGACATGGTGGTTGAAATCCTTCCTCAGCGGGACTGATCTGTTGAGCACGAAGTGACTCGTTTTCCTTTTGAAGATCTTCATGAATTGCTCTCAATTTCTCAAGTTCTTGCTTCCTTTGAAGATAATCATAGGAAAGATTTTCATGAGTTGTTGAGAGCATTTCATGACGACTTTCAAGTTCCTGATACTTAACATGAAGATTTTTTATGTCTTCAATTAAGGACTAATATCGAGTCATTTCCGCGTCCAACAGGTCATCGCTTTTGTCCAACAGTTTTTGAATATGTTCCTTAGCTTTCTGTTGTTCAGTTGGAATTTTAGCAAGTGTTTTGTAGCTGGGTTTGGAATCACAATCAGAGTCATCTTTACTGGATGTTTGATAGTGAGCATTGCGTGAGTTTACCTTGGCACCACGTGCCATGAAGCAATAGGTGGGAGCGGAGTCGTCCTTGTCATCAGCGTGGGTGATGGAACCATTGTCTTCAGTGTTAATGATGGACTTGGCAACGTAGGTTGTAGCCAGACTTGCGACGCCAGAGTCGGACTCCTCCTCAGACTCCATCTCCGCCTCCTCAGAAGCATACTCCTCATCTGAATCCATTTCCTTGCCAACAAACACACAAGCCTTGCCAGATGAGCTCTTCTTGTGTGATGAAGACTTTGAGGAAGACTTGGAAGAAGACTTTGAGTATTTCTTCTTCTTCTTGTCATCAGAATCATATTCCTTGCTCTTCTTCTTGTTGTTGTTCTCATTGTCCTACTGCGGACACTCAGAGATGTAGTGACCAGGTTTCTTGCACTTGTGGCATGTTCTCCTCTTGTAGTCATGAGTAGAAGCTTCATCATTCCTTGAGATGGATCGTGAAGACTTTCTGAAGCCTTTCTTCCTAGTGAACTTCTGGAACTTCTTCACTAGCATAGCAAGCTCCTTTCCAATATCTTCAGGATCATCAGAACTGCAGTCAGATTCTTCTTCAGATGAGATAACAGCTTTTGCCTTCAAGGCGCGAGTTCGGCCATTGTTGGGACAGTAGATATCACTTTTCACATGTGTGTTGAGCCTTTCTAGTGTGTCAGAAGGACCGGGTGTCTTGAAGTCAGGGCTTTCTTGAATCATCAGGGCTAGGGTGTCAAACAAGTTGTCAAGTGATCTCAGGAGCGTCTTGACGACTTCATGCTTGGTGATCGCAGTAGCGCCGAGAGCTTGAAGCTCATTTGTGATGTCAGCGAGGCAATCAAACGTGAGCAGAACATTCTCATTGTCGTTTCTCTTGAAGCGGTTGAAGAGGTTGCGAAGGGCACTGAACCTTTGATCTCTCTGGGTTGAGACACCTTCGTTGACCTTGGAGAGCCAGTCCCAGACTAACTTTGATGTTTCCAGAGCACTCACACGGCCACACTGCCCTTTGGTCAGATGACCACAGATGATGTTCTTGGCAGTAGAATCCAGTTGAACGAACTTCTTGACATCAGCAGGGGTGACACCTTCACCAGTCTTGGGAACGCCATTCTTGACGACATACCACAGGTCGACATCAATGGCTTCAAGATGCATACACATCTTATGCTTCCAGTAGGGATATTCAGTTCAATCAAAGACAGGGCACGCAGCGGAGACTTTGATTATCCCTGCAGTCGACATAGCTAAAACTCAAGGTGGTTAAACCGAATCACACAAAACAAGGGAGTACCTTGCTCTGATACCAATTGAAAGTGTTAGTTATCGACCAGAGGGGGGGGGTGAATAGACGATTTTTATGAAAGTCTTCAAAACATGGATGTTTCGAAGACAAACGATAGAAACGAACCTATAAACATGCAGCGGAAGGTAGACTACACTAGGCAAGCCATAGTCAAGTATACAATGAAATGAAAGCACGAAGACTAATAGCAACTGGGCAGTATGGATCAGGATGGAAGATAGTATGAAGCATATCAGAACAAAGAGTCACATAGTGAAGATAAACAGATAATGCAAACAGACAATGACTTCACAAGTACCAACTGTAAAATAAAGAGAAGGGATGGATAGAACCGGATGCTTGTTGAAGACAATGATTTGTTGGACCAATTCCAGTTGCTATGACAACTGTACGTTTGGTTAGGGAGGCTGAGATTTAACTCAGAAGACCATGTCTTCACCTTATTCCCCTTGAGCTAAGGACACACAGTCCTCGCCCAATCACTCGGGTAAGTCTTCAAGTTAGACTTCCAAACCTTCATAGACTTCGTTCACCGGTGATCCACAATGACTCTTGGATGCTCAGAACGCGACGCCTAACCCACTGGAGGATTCACTGTCCTCAAGTGTAACAAGTCTTCAGATCACACAGACAGGAAGACTTTAGTGATGCCTAACACTCTTTGGCTCTGGGTGTTTAGGGCTTTGTCCTCGCAAGGATTTCTCTCTCAAAGGCTTCGGAGGTGGGTTACTCTCAAACGACAAAAATCATGCACTAACTCTGAGCAGCCACCAATTTATGGTGTAGGGGTGGGCTATTTATAGCCACTAGGCAACCTGACCTGATTTGTCCGAAATGAACCTGGGTCACTAAGGAACTGACACGTGTTCCAATGGTCAGATTTCAAACACACGCGGCAGCTTGACTTGGGCTACAAGTAAAGCTGACTCATCCAGCTCTAGATAAGATTTGCTCTCATTGTCTTCGCTCAAAGACTTAGGATTTGGTTGAGCATCACTTTAGTCATTCTGACTATGTTCACTTGGACCCCACTTGACAGTACGGTGGTTCCTATGACTCAACGAAGAAGAAGATGAAACTACGAAACAACTATGTCTTCGTGCTCCAAAGTCTTCATGCGATGTCTTCTCATGTCATAGTCTTCAATGTGGAACTCTTCATAGACCACAATTGTCTTCAATGTCTTCACACATTTTTAGGGGTCATCTCCGGTAGGTAAACCGAATCAATGAGGGACTACTACCTATGTTATCCTGCAATTCTCACAAACACATTAGTCCCTCAACAAGGTTTGTCGTCGATACTCCAAAACCAACTAGGGGTGGCACTAGATGCACTTACACCAACCACCAAGATTTATCCCTCAACTACGAGGGGAGGTAAGGAACTGCTATCTAGCTCTACACTTGATTCACCTTCTGTTTTGAGTAAGCTTGCGACACCTATACCTGCTTGTGCTATTAATTCTGATATGTCGCATGTTATTGATGATGCCACTTCTGATATGCATGATACTTATGATGAAACTACTTCTATGCTTGATACTACTGTGCCACTTGGTGAATTTCTTGATGAACAACTTGCTAGGGCTAGAGAGAATGAAATTATTGAAACTGATAATATTGACAAAAGTGATGATGAAGAATCTCCCCCTAGATATGAATTACCTGTTGTGCCTGAGGGCTATGTTATGGATGAAGAAACTGCTAGAGATTTTCTTGTTTGCAATGATAGGAGTGATCTTAAGAAATTATTAACTAAGTTGAAACAAAAAACTCTGAATGCTAGAATGAAATATGATCCTGCTTATGCTACTTCACCTATCTTTGTTACTGATAAGGATTATGAATTCTCTGTCGACCCTGAGATAATTACTTTAGTTGAATATGATCTTTTCTGTGGCTATGAATCTGAAACCGTTGTGGCACATCTTAGTAAATTAAATGATATAGCCACCCTGTTCAATAATGATGAGAAAACTCGCTACTATTATATCCTTAAATTATTTCTGGTCTCATTAAAGGGTGATGCTAAGATGTGGTTTAATTCTCTTGATCCTGGTTGTGTGTAGTCCCTAGGATATGATTTATTACTTCTCTGCTAAATATTTCCCCGCTCATAACAAACAAGTTGCTTTAAGGGAAATATATAATTTTGTGCAAATTGAAGAAGAGAATCTCCCACAAGCTTGGGGGAGGCTTCTCCAATTACTTAATGCTTTGCCTGATCATCCTCTTAAGAAAATTGAAATACTTGATATCTTTTATAATGGACTAACCGATGCTTCCAGAGACCACCTGGATAGTTGTGCTGGTTGTGTTTTCAGGGAAAGAACACTAGATGAAGCTGAATTTCTATTGAATAATATGTTGACTAATGAAAATAATTGGACACTTCCTGATCAAATTCATGATCCAATTCCTAAGCCAACTCCGAAGAAAAGGGGTATTCTATTTCTCAGTCTTGAAGATATGCAAGAGGCAAAGAAATCTATGAAAGAAAAAGGTATTAAAGCTGAAGATGTTAGGAATTTACCTCCTATTGAAGAAATACATGGTCTTAATTTACCGCATGTTGAAGAAATACATGGTTCTAATCCATCACCTATTGAAGAAACACATGGTCTTGATAACCCGACGCAGGTAGTAAAGGTAAATTCTCCCTATAGATATGATAAAGCTGAAATCCCATTTACTAAGTTTGCTAGCCCATGCTTGGATGAGTTTGATGAATTTATGGTTAAGCAAGAAAACTTCAATGCTTATCTTGGTAGAGAATTAAAACGCAATACTGATATGCTTGAACACTAGGGTGATTATATGGCTAATGTTAAAGGTGAACTTAAACTTATTAGTAAACATGCTTCTATGGTTACCACTCAAGTAGAACAAGTACTTAAAGCTCAGAATGATTTTCTCAATGAACTGAATAGTAAGAATAATGATTTTGTTGTTAGAGTGGCTACTAGAACTGGTAAAAGGACTCAGGAACCTTTGTATCCTGAAGGCCATCCTAAGATAATTGAGCAAGATTCTCAGAGAAATATTATTGATGCACCTAGTCCTTCTAAAAGGAAGAAAAAGAAAAATGATATGACTTTGCATGCTTCTAGTGAACCTGTTGATGACACAACTCAGAATCCCAATGATATTTCTATTTCTGATGCTAAAACACAATCTAGTAATCAACATGAACCTAGTGATAATGTTAATAATGATGATCATGTTGATGCTCAACCTAGTAATGACAATGAAGTAGAGATTGAACCAGCTGTTGATCTTGATAACCCACAATCAAAGAATCAACGTTATGATAAGAGAGACTTTGTTGCTAGGAAGCACCGTAAAGATAGAGAACCATGGGTTCAGAAACCCATGCCTTTTCCGCCTAAACCATCCAAGAAAAAGGATGATGAGGATTTTGAGCGCTTTGCCGAAATGATTAGACCTATCTTTTTGCGTATGCGTTTGACTGATATGCTTAAAATGAATCCTTATGCTAAGTACATGAAAGATATTGTTACAAATAAAAGAAAGATATCAGAAGTTGAAATTTCCACCATGCTTGCTAATTATACTTTTAAAGGTGGAATACCTAAGAAACTTGGGGATCCAGGAGTACCCACTATACCATGCTCTATTAAAAGAAACTATGTTAAAACTGCTTTATGTGATCTTGGAACCGGTGTTAGTGTTATGCCACTCTCTTTATATCATAGACTTGATTTGAATAAGTTGACACCTACTGAAATATCTTTGCAAATGGCTGACAAATCAACTGCTATACCTGTCGGTATTTGTAAGGATGTGCCTATTATGGTTGCAAACTTTACTATTTTAACGAACTTTGTTATTCTTGATATTTCCGAGGACGATAGTATGTCTATTATTCTTGGAAGACCTTTTTGAATACTGCAGGGGCTGTTATTGATTGCACCAAAGGCAATGTCACTATTCATGTTAATGATAATGAGCATACGGTACACTTTCCGAGGAAACAACCTCAAGTCCACAGTATCAATTCTATTGGAATTTTTTTAACTATTACTATTGGAGGTTTTGAATTTCCTCTTCCTATTGTCAAGAAGAAATATGATATTCTTATTGTTGGGGATGTGCATATCCCCGTTGAGGTAACTTAGTGTTATTCGAAAATTCTCCGGTTCCATGATTATTCGGAATGAGTTTGTTAACAAGACCTGATCAACCTTGTTAGTGGATTCCTTTTGATGAGCATGAGATGGATGAATTTAGAAAACACAACTCTCTATGCCCTTTCTTTTTTACTTTCTGTTATTTATATTAAATAAAGCAAAAATAGTAATTTCTGTCCGTTTTCTAAATTATCGATGCAATAAAAAATACCCTGAAAATAAAAGTTCTCCAAATGCCCTGAAAATTAAATATGATTTTTTCTATAATATTTTAGAATATCTGGCACTGAAAACATAGCAGGGGAGCAAGCACCTGGCCACGAGGGTGGAGGGCGCGCCCCCTTGCCTCGTGGGCCCATGGTGGCTCCCCTCCACTTATTCCAGCTACCACGCACTCCTTCCTCCCAAAAACACCACCAACCAGCTCAAACCCGAGCCCAAGCTCATTTTGCTACCATTTTCGATCTCCTTGCTCAAAGCACCTCTCACAAAACTGCTTTGGGGGATTGTTCCTTGGTATGTGACTCCTCCAATGGTCCAATTAGTTTTTGTTCTAGTGCTTTATTCATTGCATATTTTTGCTGCTTAGGTGACCCTGTTCTTGAGCTTGCATGTCAAATTTATATGGTCAAAAGTAGTTTTGATGCATGATATTGCCTTTAGGCACTTGTGGGAGTAGTTGCTACCAATATTGTTGAGTTTGGTTCACTTTTATTTTGAAGTTACTAAAATTTCAGAAATTTTTCAGAGGAAGAAATATGCTTAGGAAAATGTACCAAGGTGGTCCTTGAAGGAAGCAAGGACCCAGGCTCGCAATGCGCGAAGCCGACGAAGAACCACCGAGGGAAGCTCAAGTGCGGGCTTGTGAATGGCCTTTAGAGGACTTTATGGATCGAGCAGGAATCAAGGAAGAATTCAACGCATATGTGCATAATGGTTATCTTGAGAGCTTCGAGGCAGACAAATGCCGCCAGTACCACTATCTCACTGATTCCTTTGTGAGGAGGTTTGAATTTTCATCATCACGCAATTCTCAAACTGTCCTGTTTGATCTGTATGAAAATTCTTATACTATGGACTTAGAGGATTTTAACACTGCTTGCAAACTTCCACAATGGGGTAGTCCTAATGAACCTCGCAAATCTGAATTTAGAGATTTTCTTGCTAGTATAACTGAGGGGGAATCTAGAGACATAACGCAAGCTACCATAGGGAGCATTCATTTTCCTGCTATACATTATTTTGCTCTCTTCATAGGTAGGTGCATAAATGGTAAGGATAAAGCATGTCACATGTGCGTTCCAGATCTTAGTGTTCTCAAGAGTGTTGTATTAGGAGATAGACAATATAACTTGCGAGCCATTGTTGCACATAGGTTGCATAATAATAGATTTAATGGAGATTTCTTTGGTGGAATTTATGCAACCCGTCTAGCTAATTTTCTTGATATGCCCATACGTGGGTATGATATTGAGTTGCCTCCTGTTTATTTAGATTATGAGGCTATGGTTCATCATCAGTTTGTTGAGAGGAACGATCAGTTCCTCCAGTACCGACAAATCTTTGACAGACGACGCACCTATCACGTCGCTCTCCCTGCTCCCGCTTTCTTTGACTCCCAGGCAAAAGGGAGATATGTTATCACCAGGAAGGAGGCGGACGAGTATAAGAGGAGGACAGAGACGGCTCGCCTCCGAGCGACAGCTCATGAGGCAATAGCTGCTGCATCTCAGTATGACCCCAGCTACAACTTTGGATATCTGCCAGGTCAGCCGTGGCCATAGACCAACTTAGGCCAAAAGCCTAAGCTTGGGGGAGTACGTATCTCTCACCGACATTACATTCATGTTCACACACTCATGCTAGTTGTCGGTGCTCATACTTTTTCATTGTATCATCCATGCTAGTTTATTTTCCTTTTTATGCTTTCTTCTTATGTGTTTAATAAACCTTAAGAAAAAAACAAAAAAATTAGTTGTAGCTTTTAATTAGTTTACTTTCCATGCATGTGTAGTACTCCCTCCGTAAACTAATATAAGAGCGTTTAGAATACTATTTTAGTATTCTAAACGCTCTTATATTAGTTTACGGAGGGAGTAGTAATTAAAAAGAAAACCCAAAAATATTTCTCGTTCTTCTTTTGCTTGTTGGGAGCTTTCCCGTGTAAATAGTTTTATTTTCTTTCTTGTTCTTTGGGGGTCGAGAGGAGAAGACCATAATGAAAATGTTAAAGTGGCTCTTATATGCATTATTGTTGATCTGATAAAGATCCCATATTACCTTGTCTTCTCTCTTGAATTGAATGCTTGCAGATTCCAGCTTAGTCCAATGCACGTGCACTTTTATTATTATTATCCACACTATTCAGTCGTGCAAGTGAAAGGCAATAATGACGATATATGATGAACTTATTGAGATGAGAAAAGCTGGTATGAACTCGACCTCTCTTGTTTTTGTAAATATGATTAGTTCATCGTTCCTGATTCAGCCTATTATGAATAAACATGTTTGTAGTGACAATGTAACATCCCCAGTGTCATGCTATAGTAACCCTTTGTGATTAAACTAATCATTTTTCCAAACAGTGCTTAATCACCTTTGATCGATATCCCATTTGAAATTCTAGTCAATTCAAATTCAAGTGAAGTTTGAAGTTGCTCAAAAGTTGTTGGAAAAATGCCATCATTTGTCAAAAATTCCATAACACTAAATTGTTAAGGAACACAACATCACTTTTGTGCAAAGATGAGCATTAGCAATTATAACAGCACTAATTCAGCATTTTAAAGTGTTATCCTATTCATGAAAAATACCAAATGAATTCTTCTGGTTTCGAAAATATTTGTGGCACTGTCTAAGATCACCAGGGAATAAAAGGGGCAATTCCCATATTTTTCCTAAGTAAATAGCAAGCCCAATATTTTCTTACCCATCTCTGTTTATTAAAAAAACAGAAAACAAAGAAGGAGAAAAATAAGAAGGAGAAAGCCCCTGTGCCCTTTAGCCCAGCTAGCTACAAAAGCCGGCCCAACTCATCTAGGCCCCCTGTCGCCTCCTTCCTGTTCATGGGGGGTCGTGGCAGAGATCCCCCGGTCGTGGCCGCACCATGCCGCCGTGGCGGCCATCCTTCGTCTCCCCGCACGTATAAGGGTCCCCCCTCATCCCCTGGAACCCTACCTCCACTCATTTTCCCCTCGCTTTCTCCTAGACGTCTCCGCACACAACCGAGCCACCGTCGCCATGGACCCTATGTCCCCGTGCTCAGCGCCGCCTCCGCTACCTAGGAGCGTGTCCGTCCACTTCGCCGTCTTCGTGTACGCTGTCTTCAGCACCGACTCAATGCCGGGGAGCCCTACAACGACAGGATGGAGCTCTTCGTCCTCGGCACCGATCGCCGCACCTCGTGGCTCATCTCCGACTAGCCTCGGCCACCCCGAGCTCGTCATCCACATCGCGATGAGCTCCTTCCCCGCTTTGTCTTGCTTTTCCTCCTCGAGCCATCGCCGTAGTCGTCTCCCCACGAGTATAGGACACCATGGCCGGAGCACCACTCCCGTCCGCGCCTTGCCTTGTCCTTGCCCGCGTCCGGCCGCGACCGCCTCCCCTGGCCTCGCCAAGGCGCGCCCATAGCCGCCCACACGCCCGTGCACCTTTCTGTTGTTCGCTACTGCCACCGCCTCTCCCATGTCGCAGTCCCGCGATGCTGCAGCGCGTCGCTCCCTACTTGCGAGCCCGCCGTGGCCTCGGAGCTACGCGCCACTGAGCCCGCCTCTAGCCACCCTGCCTGCGTCGCTCGCTAGGCCACGCCTGGCCGAGCTGGGGCCGTGTCAGCGGCCGCTTCCCGCGCCTGCATCCACCTGCCGGCGCCCCCACCACTGGTCGTCGTCGGCCGAGCTGGGTTCCTCCGGCCGCGCGCATGCGTGTGTGGTTCCCCGCTGGCACCGCTCCCGCTGCTGGCCCCCCTCGCGCGCTACTGCCTGCTGCTGGCGCCGCCGCGCCCGCATAGCCGAGCCATCCCGCGTGCGCTTCCCTATGCTGCCCCTCCGCCGCGCTGCCCGCTGCGCCTCGGCCGCCCTGCGCCTCCCCACACCCGCCGCCGCCCCGGGCCCTTGCTCGCCGTGGCCGCCGGCGACCTCCCGTGTCGTGTTGGTCCGGGCCAGGAGGGGAGTGCCTCGCTCGCTGGCCGTGCCCGGATCCAGTGCCCGCTCCCCCGCTATGGCTGGGCCACTGCCAAAGGGGCCCCACCGGCCCCTTCTCTTTTAAAAAAAATTGTGAAATATATATATATAATATAATTATTAATTAATTAACTTAATTAAAATGGTTTAATTAAACTAATTATTTAGTTAACCTAACTAACCTGTAATTAATTAACTAAGTATATGACAGTGGGACCCCCTCTGTCAGTTTGACCGGTCAACAGGTCAAAGTTGACTACTGACATCACTTTGACCTCATGCTGACATCATATTTTCCTTTTTCTTATCTATTCTTAAATGGTAATAATATTAGAAAATCACCTTAAAACTTTGAAAATTAATATAAAATAAACCATAGCTCGGATGGAAAAACTTTGTACATGAAAGTTGCTCAGAACGACGAGACAAATCCGGATACGTAGCCCGTTCGTCCGCCACACATCCCTAGCATAGCGGACACGCAACTTTCCCCCTCCGGTTCATTTGCCCGAAAACGCGAAACACCGGGGATATTTTTCCCGGATGTTTCCCCCCTTCACCGGTACCACCTCATACCGCGTTAGGTCACCCCTGACACCGCGTTTTGCCTTGTTATATTTTTGTGATGCTTTGTTTGCCCCGTATATACTGTTTCTTCCCCCCTCTTCTTCCCCGGTAGACCCTGAGACCGACGTTGATGCGACTGAGTACGACTACATCCCCGACGACCCCTCCTTGCCAGAGCAACCAGGCAAGCAAACCCCCCTTGAGCATTCTGATATCGCCCATTTCTCTCCCTCTCATGCTTGCATTAGAACTGCTACTACTTTATGTATGATCCTACACTGATGCATAGCCTGTTTTTGTTACCTGCTTTCATACCTTACCTCTCCGATGATAGTTGAGTATGTGGACTTGTTTTTTAGCTCTGCTATAGACTCTCTCCGATGTTATGATAAATTGCAATTGCTTCAATGACTGAGATTATAGTTTGTCGGAGCCCAATAAGGTTTATGATTTATACTTTTGCATTGTGAATAGATCATCACTTGAACATAAGTAATCATCTGACAAAATCTATATATGTTGATGTTATGAGAATAATCATGATGCCTTCATGTCCATATTTTATTTTTATCGACGCCTCTACCTCTAAACATGAGGTCATATTTATTGTTATCGGCATTTCGCTTGAGGACAAGCGAGGTCTAAGCTTGGGGGAGTTGATACGTACATTTTGCATCATGCTTCTATATCGATATTTATCGCATTATGGACTGTTATTTCACTTTATGTCACAATACTTATGGCTATTCTCTCTTATTTTACAATGTTTATATAAAGAGGGAGAATGCCGACAGTTGGGATTCTGGTGTGGAAAAGGAGCAAATATTAGAGACCTATTCTGCGCAACTCCAAAAGTCCTGAAACTCCACGGAACGTCTTAAAAGAAATAAAGAAAAATCCACGCCAAAGATGAAGGCCAGGGGGCCCACACCCTGCTCACAAGGGTGGGCCCCCCCCTAGGGCGCGCCCCCTACCTCGTGGGCCCCCTGGTGACTCTCCGACGCCCATCTTCTCCTATATGAGGTCTTTCAATGAGAAAAAAATAAGAAGGAACTTTTCGGGACGAGACTCCGCAGCCACGAGGCGGAACCTTGGCGGATCCAATCTAGAGCTCCGGCAGAGCTGTTCTGCCGGGGAAACTTCCCTCCCGGAGGGGGAAATCATCACCATCATCATCACCAACGCTCCTCTCATCGGGAGAGGGCAATCTCCATCAACATCTTCACCAACACCATCTCATCTCCAAACCCTAGTTCATCTCTTGTATCCAATTCTTGTCTCAAAGTCCAGGATTGGTGCTAGTAGGTTGCTAGTAGTGTTGATTACTCCTTGTAGTTGATGCTAGTTGGTTTATTTGGTGGAAGATCATATGTTCAGATCCTATATGCATATTATTACCCCTCTGATTATGAACATGAATATGCTTTGTGAGTAATTACGTTCTTTCCTGAGGACAAGGGAAAAGTCTTGCTATGAGTAGTCATGTGAAATATGTATTCGTTTGATATTTTGATAAGATGTATGTTGTCTAGCCTCTAGTGGTGTTATCTGAACGTCGACTACATAACACTTCACCATTATTTGGGCCTAGAGGAAGGCATTGGGAAGTAATAAGTAGATGATGGGTTGCTAGAGTGACAGAAGCTTAAACCCTAGTTTATGCGTTGCTTCGTAAGGGGCTGATTTGGATCCACATGTTTCATGCTATGGTTAGGTTTACCTTAATACTTTTGTTGTAGTTGCGAATGCTTGCAATAGAGGTTAATCATAAGTGGGATGCTTGTTCAAGGAAGAACAACACCCAAGCACCGGTCCACCCACATATCAAATTATCAAAGTATCGAACACGAATCATATGAACGTGATGAAACTAGCTTGACGATATTCCCATGTGTCCTCGGGAGCGCTTTTCCTATTATAAGAGTTTGTTCCGACTTGTCCTTTGCTTCAAAAGGATTGGGCCATCTTGCTGCACTTTACTTACTATTGTTACTTGTTGCTCGTTACAACCTATCTTATCACAAAACTATCTGTTACCACTTATTTCAGTACTTGCAGAGAATACCTTGCTGAAAACCGCTTATCATTTCCTTCTGCTCCTCGTTGGGTTCGACACTCTTACTTATCGAAAGGACTACGATAGATCCCCTATACTTGTGGGTCATCAAGACTCTTTTCTGGCGCCGTTGCCGGGGAGTGTAGCGCCTTTGGTAGGTGGAATTTGATAAGGAAAAATTTATATAGTGTGCTGAAATTTACTGTCACTTGTTACTATGGAAAGTAATTCTCTGAGGGGCTTGTTCGGGGTATCTTCACCCCATCCAGTAGAGCAAAGAGTTGCTCCTCAACCTAATGAACCTATTGAAAATGAAATTCCTTATATCCTTCGGGTATGATAGAAAAACTACTAGATAACCCTTTTACAGGAGATGGAACAAAGCATCCTGATGAACACTTAATATATGTGGATGAAGTTTGTGGATTATTTAAGCTTGCAGGTATACCCGATGATGTTGCTAAGAAGAAGGTATTCCCTTTATCTTTGAAGGGAGACGCATTGATATGGTATAGGCTATGTGATGATATGAGATCATGGGACTATAAAAGATTGAAGCTGGAATTTCATCAAAAGTATTACCCTATGCATCTTGTTCATCATGATCGCAATTATATATATAATTTATGGCCTCGTGAAGGAGAAAGCATCGCTCAAGCTTGGGGGAGGCTTAAATCAATGTTATATTCATGCCCCAATCATGAGCTCTCAAGAGAAATGATTATTCAAAAATTTTATTCTCGGTTTCTAAAAACAATCGTACCATGCTCAATACTTCTTGTGCTGGCTCTTTTATGATGAAGACTATTGAATTCAGATGGAATTTATTGGATAGAATTAATCGCAACTCTGAAGATTGGGACCTCGACGAAGGTAAGGAGTCAGGTATGACACCTAAGTTTGATTGTGTTAAATCTTTTATGGATACCGATATTTTCCGTAAGTTTAGCACTAAATATGGACTTGACTCTAAGATAGTAACTTCTCTCTGTGAATCTTTTGCTACTTATGTTGATCTCCCTAAGGAGAAGTGGTTTAAATATCATCCTCCCATAGAAGTAAAAGTAGCTGCACCTATTAAAGTTGAAGAAAAGACTGTCACTTATAATGATCCTATTGTTCCTACTTCTTATGTTGAGAAACCACCTTTCCCTGTTAGAATAAAGGATCATGCTAAAGCTTCAACTGTTGTTCGTAAAAGCAATATTAGAACTTATACACCTCCTGAGCAAGTAAAAGTAGAACCTAATATTGCTATTGCTAAAGATCTCTTGTCTGATAATATTGATGGGCATGTTATTCAGTTCGAAGGTGAAACTGCTAGAATTGCTAAACCTTGTGATAAGGATAAACATAGACCTGTGGTAGGCGTGCCTGTTATTTCTGTTAAAATAGGAGACCATTATTATCATGGCTTATGTGATATGGGTGCTAGTGCTAGTGTTATACCTCATGACTTATACAAAGAAATTAAGAATGAAATTGCACCTGTTGAGTTAGAAGATATTGATGTTACTATTAAACTTGCTAATAGAGATACTATTGCACCAATTGGAATTGTTAGAGATGTTGAGGTCTTGTGTGGGAAAACTAAATATCCTGCTGATTTTCTTGTTCTTACTTCTCCGCAAGATAGCGTTTGTCCAATTATATTTGGTAGACCCTTCTTAAATATTGTCAATGCTACCATAGACTGCACTAAGAATATTGTTACTGTTGGCTTGGATGATATGGTTCATGAGTTTAATTTCTCTAAATTTAGTAAACAACATCGTGAGGAAGAATTACCTAGTAAGGATGAAATTATTGGTCTTGCTTCTATTGCCGTACCTCCTAGTGATCCTTTAGAACACTATTTGCTAGACCATGAAAATGATATGTTCATGAAAGAAAGAAGGGAATAGATGAAGTATTCTTTAAACAAGAACCTATTCTGCATCACAACTTGCCTGTTGAAATTTTAGGGGATCCACCTCCACCCAAGGGTGATCCCGTGTTTGAGCTCAAACCTTTGCCTGATAATCTTAAATATGCTTATCTTGATGAAAAGAAGATATATCCTGTTATTATTAGTGCTAATCTTTCAGAGCATGAAGAAGAAAGATTATTGAAAACTCTGAAGAAGCACCGTGCTGCTATTGGATATAGTCTTGATGATCTTAAGGGCATTAGTCCCACTCTATGTCAACATAAAATAAATTTGTAAGCAGATGCCAAACCAGTTCGTGATCCTCAACGACGCCTGAATCCTAAAATGAAAGAAGTGGTAAGAAAAGAAATACTAAAGCATCTGGAGGTAGGAATAATCTATCCCGTTGCTGATAGCGAGTGGGTAAGTCATGTCCATTGTATCCGTAAGAAGGGAGGTATTACTGTTGTTCTTAACGATAAAGATGAATTGATTCCACAAAGAATTATCACATGTTATATAATGGTAATTGATTTCCGCAAATTAAATAAAGCTACTAAGAAAGATCATTACCCCTTACCTTTTATTGATCAAATGCTAGAAAGATTATGCAAACATACACACTATTGCTTTCTAGATGGTTATTCTGGTTTCTCCCAAATACCTGTGTCAGCTAGAGATCAATCAAAGACTACTTTTACATGCCCTTTTGGTACTTTTGCTTATAGACGTATGCCTTTTGGTTTATGTAATGCACCTGCCACCTTTCAAAGATGCATGATGGCTATATTCTCTGACTTCTGTGAAAAGATTTGTGAGATTTTCATGGACGACTTTTCCGTCTATGGTTCCTCTTTTGATGATTGCTGAGCAATCTTGATCGAGTTTTGCAGAGATGTGAAGAAACTAATCTTGTCTTGAATTGGGAAAAGTGCCACTTTATGGTTAATGAAAGGTATTGTCTTGGGGCACAAAGTTTTTGAAAGAGGTATTGAAGTTGATAAAGCCAAGGTTGATGCTATTGAAAAGATGCCATGTCCCAAGGACATCAAAGGTATAAGAAGTTTCCTTGGTCACGCCGGATTTTACAGGAGGTTCATTAAGGACTTCTCAAAAATTTCTCGGCCTCTGACTAATTTATTGCAAAAAGATATACCATTTGTCTTTGATGATGATTGTGTAGAAGCATTTGAAATACTTAAGAAATCATTAGTCTCTGCACCAGTTGTTCAGCCACCTGGTTGGAACCTACCCTTTGAAATTATGTGTGATGCTAGTGATTGTGCTGTAGGTGTTGTTCTAGGGCAAAGAGTTGATAAGAAATTAAATGTTATTCATTATGCTAGTAAGACTCTAGACAATGCTCAAAGAAATTATGCTACTACTGAAAAAGAGCTTTTAGCAGTTGTATTTGCTTGTGATAAGTTCAGATCTTATATTGTTGATTCTAAAGTAACTATTCAAACAGATCATGCTGCTATTAAATACCTTATGGAAAAGAAAGATGCTAAACCTAGACTTATTAGATGGGTTCTCTTGCTACAAGAATTTGATTTGCATATTGTTGATAGAAAGGGAGCTGAGAACCCCGTTGCAGACAACCTATCTAGGTTAGAAAATATTCTTGATGACCCACTACCTATTAATGATAACTTTCGTGATGAAAAATTAAATGTTATAAGTACTTCTCGTAGTACTCCATGGTATGCTGATTATGCTAATTATATTGTTGCTAAATTTATAGCACCTAGCTTCACATACCAACCAAAAGAAAAAGTTCTTCTATGATTTAAGACATTACTTTTGGGATGAGCCACATCTTTATAAAGAAGAAGTAGATGGTGTTATTAGATGTTGTGTACCTGAGCATGAACATGAACAGATCCTATGCAAGTGTCATTTCGAATCTTATGGAGGACACCACGCTGGAGATAGAACTGCACATAAGGTATTGCAATCTGGTTTTTATTGGCCTACTCTCTTCAAGGATGCCTGTAAGTTTGTATTGTCTTGTAATGAATGTCAAAGAATTGGTAATATTAGTAGATGTCAAGAAATGCCTATGAATTATTCTCTTGTTATTGAACCGTTTGATGTTTGGGGCTTTGATTATATGGGACCTTTTCCTGCCTCTAATGGATACACACATATTCTAGTTGCTGTTGATTACGTTACTAAGTGGGTAGAAGCTATTCCAACTAGTAGTGCTGATCATAAAACTTCTATTAAAATGCTTAAAGAAGTTATTTTCCCGAGGTTTGGAGTCCCTAGATATTTAATGACTGATGGTGGTTCACACTTTATTCATGGTGCTTTCTTTAAAATGCTTGCTAAATATGATGTTAATCATAGAATTGCATCTCCTTATCACCCACAGTCTAGAGGTCAAGTAGAGTTGAGCAATAGAGAGCTCAAATTAATTTTGCAAAAGACTGTTAATAGGTCTAGAAAGAATTGGTCCAAGAAACTTGATGATGCATTATGGGCTTATAGAACTGCATATAAAAATCCTATGGGTATGTCTCCGTATAAAATGGTTTATGGAAAAGCATGTCACTTACCTCTCGAACTAGAACATAAGGCATATTGGGCTATTAAAGAGCTCAACTATGATTTCAAACTTGCCGGTGAAAAGAGGTTATTTGATATTAGCTCACTTGATGAATGGAGAACCCAAGCTTATGAAAATGCCAAGTTGTTTAAAGAAAAAGTTAAAAGATGGCATGACAAAAGGATACAAAAGCATGAGTTTAACGTAGGTGATTATGTATTACTATACAACTCTCGTTTAAGATTTTTTGCAGGAAAACTTCTCTCTAAATGGGAAGGCCCCTATGATATCGAAGAGGTCTATCGTTCCGGTGCCATAAAAATAAACAACTTCGAGGGCACAAATCCGAAGGTGGTAAATGGTCAGAGAACCAAGCATTATATCTCAGGTAATCCCATAAATGTTGAAACCAATATTATTGAAACCATAACCCCGGAGAAATACATAAGGGACACTTTCCGGAACGTTTCAGACTCTGAAAAGGAATAGGTATGTGGTACAGTAAGTAAACCGACTCCAAAACAATTTTTAAGGCAATATTTCCCCGTTTTGGAATATTTAGAAACATAGAAAAATTAAGTAGCAGTCCTGGAAGGACACGAGAGCCTCACGAGGGTGGTGGGCGCGCCCTACCCCCTGGGCGCGCCCCCTACCTCGTGAGCACCTCGTGTGCCTTCCGGTCTCCATTTTCTTGCACGTTACGTATTTTGGTCGGTAAAAATTCATTATATAACCTCCTGGGGGTTTTGACTCCCATATCACGCAAATTTCCTCTGTTTTTGTTTTCGAGTTGTTGCTGCTGCAGATTAGAGCAAGATGTCTTCTCAAGAGTCAATCGGGGAGAGCCGGGTATCTAATCCGGCACCGAAACCAAGGGCAAACAGCGATGCTGACCACTTTGGGCCAGCAACGGAGGAGGAGATGGAGGCTGACTTGATGAGAGTAGATTCTATGGAGGATTAAGAAGTCACATCTTGCCTCCGAGCTGGGTTCACGATGGGGGAACTACAGAGCTCAGCTATTCCAAACTCGGTTATCCCTTCTAATGTTAGATTTCTTACTTATAAAAATATGAAGAGGAGTGTCACTTGTTCTCCCGCAGCTATGCAACACCCTTGGGTGCAAGGAGCTTTAGCTGTCACAGGAAAGCTTTGTAAGGAAATAATGGACCTCAAGCAGCAAGTCAATAAGCTCGAGGAGGAGAACCGTATCCTGAGAGGAATAATCGCCAAGAATATTACATCAACAACAAAGAAGGAGACATGATCACATGGGTATGGGCACTCCCCTTGGCAACTGCCAAGCTTGGGGGAGGATCCCCGGTATCGTATCACCATCACAACTCCTATCTTTACCGTTTTTCTTAGTTCGATCCTATTAGTAGTATCTTGATCTAGTAGAATAAAGTTTATGGCATGATCTAGTTTTGAGCTTTGCTTTATGATCTCTCTATGTAATCGAGTCCGTGAGCTATATATAATAAAGATTAGTGTTGAGTCAAGGGCTTGATTATTTTGCCATGATCTTGGGTGAATAAAAGAAAAGAGAAAAAGAATAAAAAGAAACAAAAAGTTCATATTGATCTTATTGAGAGTAATGACTTCACATAGAAAGAGTATGATGATTAAAAGTTGTTGGGAGTTGTCAGACATAGCTTTGGTCATTGTTGCAATTAATAGGAAGTAAGGAAAGAGAAGTTTTCACATATAGATATATTATCATTGACATCTTTTATGATTGGGAGCACTCATTAAAATATGACATGCTAAAGAGTTGATGTTGGACAAGGAAGACAACGTAATGAGTTATGTATTTCTTATATCTGAGATAAAGTATGTTGTCATGGATCCTCTAACTTGTTGAGCTTGCCTTTCCCCCTCATGCTAGCCAAATTCTCAGCACCAAGTAGAAATACTACTTGTGCTTCCAAATACCCTTAAACCAGTTTTGCCATGAGAGTCCACCATATCTACCTATGGATTGAGTAAGATCCTTCAAGTAAGTTGTCATCGGTGCAAAGCAATAAAAATTGCTCTAAATATGTATGATTGATTAGTGTGGGAGAAATAAGCTTTATACGATCTTGTGATGTGGAAGTAATAAAAGCGACGGACTACATAATAAAGGTTCATATCACAAGGGGCAATATAAAGTGACGTTCGTTCGCATTGAGATTTTATATATCCAACAATAAAAGTGCATGGCAACCTCTGCTTCCCTCTGCGAAGGGCCTATCCTTTATTATTATCTTCTACCTTATGCTAGAGTCATGGTGATCTTCACCTTTTATTTTTCATTTTATCCTTTGGCAAGCTTAGCATGTTGGAAAGAACATGATATATATATATATATATATATATATATATATATCTAATTGGATGTAGGGGGGCATGAACCATTATTGTTGACATTACCCTTGAGGTAAAAGGTTGTGGGGCAAAACTATAAGCTCCTATCTTTCTCTATGTCCGATTAAAACTCCGTAACCACAAGTATCGTGTGAGTGTTAGCAATTATGGAGGACTAAATGATAGTTGAGTATGTGGACTTGCTTTTTAGCTCTGACATAGACTCTCTCCGATGTTATGATAAATTGCAATTGCTTCAATGACTGAGATTATAGTTTGTCGGAGCCCAATAAGGTTTATGATTTATACTTTTGCATTGTGAATAGATCATCACTTGAACATAAGTAATCATATGACAAATTCTATATATGTTGTTGTTATGAGAATAATCATGATGCCTTCATGTCCGTATTTTATTTTTATCGACGCCTCTACCTCTAAACATGAGGTCATATTTATTGTTATCGGCTTTTCGCTTGAGGACAGCGAGGTCTAAGCTTGGGGGAGTTTATACGTCCATTTTGCATCATGATTCTATATCGATATTTATCGCATTATGGACTTTTATTTCACTTTATGTCACAATACTTATGGCTATTCTCTCTTATTTTACAAGGTTTATATAAAGAGGGAGAATGCCGTCAGCTGGAATTCTGGTCTGGAAAAGGAGCAAATATTAGAGACCTATTCTGCGCAACTCCAAAAGTCCTGAAACTCCACGGAATGTCTTAAAAGAAATAAAGAAAAATCCATGCCAAAGATGAAGGCCAGGGGGCCCACACCCTGCTCACGAGGGTGGGGGGCGCCCCCCCCCTAGGGCGCGCCCCCTACCTCGTGGGCCCCCTGGTGACTCTCTGACACCCATCTTCTCCTATATGAGGTATTTCGATGAGAAAAAAATAAGAAGGAACTTTTCGGGACGAGACTCCGCCGCCACGAGGTGGAACCTTGGCGGATCCAATCTAGAGCTTCAGAGAGCTGTTCTGCCGGGGAAACTTCCCTCCCGGAGGGGGAAATCATCACCATCGTCATCACCAATGCTCCTCTCATTGGGAGAGGGCAATCTCCATCAACATCTTCACCAGCACCATCTCATCTCCAAACCCTAGTTCATCTCTTGTATCCAATTCTTGTCTCAAAGTCCGGGATTGGTGCTAGTAGGTTGCTAGTAGTGTTGATTACTCCTTGTAGTTGATGCTAGTTGGTTTATTTGGTGGAAGATCATATGTTCAGATTCTATATGCATATTATTACCCCTCTGATTATGAACATGAATATGCTTTGTGAGTAATTACATTCTTTCTGAGGACAAGGGAGAAGTCTTGCTATGAGTAGTCATGTGAATTTGGTATTCGTTTGATATTTTGATAAGATGTATGTTGTCTAGCCTCTAGTGGTGTTATGTGAACGTCGACTACATAATACTTCACCATTATTTGGGCCTAGAGGAAGGCATTGGGAAGTAATAAGTAGATGATGGGTTGCTAGAGTGACAGAAGCTTAAACCCTAGTTTATGCGTTGCTTCGTAAGGGGCTGATTTGGATCCACATGTTTCATGGTATGGTTAGATTTACCTTAATACTTTTGTTGTAGTTGCGGATGCTTGCAATAGAGGTTAATCATAAGTGGGATGCTTGTTCAAGTAAGAATAGCACCCAAGCACCGATCCACACACATATCAAATTATCAAAGTATTGAACACGAATCATATGAACGTGATGAAAACTAGCTTGACGATATTCCCATGTGTCCTCGGGAGCGCTTTTCCTATTATAAGAGTTTGTTCTGGCTTGTCCTTTGCTTCAAAAGGATTGGGCCATCTTGCTGCACTTTACTTACTATTGTTACTTGTTGCTCGTTACAACCTATCTTATCACAAAACTATCTGTTACCACTTATTTCAGTACTTGCAGAGAATACCTTGCTAAAAACTTCTTATCATTTCCTTCTGCTCCTCGTTGGGTTCGACACTCTTACTTATCGAAAGGACTACGATAGATCCCCTATACTTGTGGGTCATCACGAGTACTTTGGATGAGTACTCACGGTTGCTTTGCTACCTATTTTCCCCCATACCCGATTGTTGCGACCAGATGACGGATCCCAGGAGCCAGACGACACCACTGAAGACTACTGCTACCCCGAGGGTGCCTACTACTACGTGACGGCCGCTGACGACTTGGAGTAGTTAGGAGGCTCCCAGGCAGGAGGCCTTGCCTTTTCAATCAATGTTGTTTTTGTGCTAGCCTTCTTAAGGCAAACTTTTTTAACTCATGTCTGTACTCAGATATTGTTGCTTCCGCTGACTCTTGTGTATTCGAGCTTATGCATTCGAGCCCTCGAGGCCCATGGCTTGTAATATAAAGCTTGTATTATTTTAATTTGTGTCTAGAGTTGTGTTGTGATATCTTCCCGTGAGTCCTTGGTCTTGATCGTACACATTGCGTATATGATTAGTGTACGATTGAATCGAGGGCGTCACAAGTTGGTATCAGAGCCGACTGCCTGTAGGATCCCCCTTTCCAACTCCTTGTCCGAAGTTGAGTCTAGTCGTCCAAAACTGTTTTACTAACATGGATGTGTGTTTTACGGGCCCACGTCGCCACCGGTGGTATTAGGATCTTTTATTCCTCGTCTATACTCTGGGACTCTGATCTCTCTTCTATTCGGGTTAAATGAATTTTGCTAAATCTAACATTAGGATCTCATGATCACTTTCACCCAGAGAGCACCTTATTACCGATGATCGTCTGCTGCACCAGAAGTTTCCGAGGTTACTCTACGATGTTCTCCCGAGACACTCGTACCCACCGCTTTTGCAAATTCCCTACCACTGTTATATCCCTATTGATAACTACTTACACCTGCTATTCTTACATTCAATCCCATTGATCTTGTTATTACCAGATGCCCTGAACTGCTCTCCGTTGTTCCGAGAATCCCCTGAGCTTGCTGCCTTGCAGTTCCTTGTCAACTGAATACCCCTACGGATAACCTTGTGCACCTATCGAGTATCCGCTCATCCTCAGTTGATTCATGTACTTCACAAAAGTCTTCGTAATACCATTCGTTCTTGTGAAAATCCTCAACAGCCTATTATTCTTGAATTTCTTGCTTGCTTGCATTATGGTTAATACCATAAGTCTAGTAATCTTATTGTCATCCTTTGTCTTTATCATTTTGAGTCCGTTGATACAATATGTTGCGAATGCTCGCAATCCTCAATCAGATCCTAGAATTCATCCTTCCGACTCAGACGTCATTTTAACATGTGCTAAATCACGTTCAATCAAATTGCCATCGATTGTACCCCTAAGGCTATTCTACCTATCCATCCCTAATCAGAGCATTGATTCTGATCCCTTGTCATGGAATTCATAATTCCTTTGCAATTGAACTTTGAGTTAGTCAGTTGTTTCTATAATCTGATCTCCTTACATTCTTTCTTCCTCTGGTTGGATATTGATGCTCACATCAGATCCCTTGTGGACCACTAGACCCCCCCCCCTTTCGGATTTTATCCGACAACGTCCTTCTTATTCAATAAGCTTGTAAGCCTTTCCTCGGATACATAATACTTTTGGAAAATTGTATCCTCCGCTTTCTCAAGCATGCTCTACTACGAGCTTGTGTTATTTATTCTTGGAATTTATGATATATGTTCCTAAGATGCCCCGATGGGTTGAACCTATGCCTTCCCTAATCTGTGTGAACTCAAAAGTTATGCGGGTTATACTCTACAAGCTTTTCGTCAGAGAAAATTTTAGTACAACAGCTTCATCAAGAGCAAAAGGTAAAATGAAAGGTTATGCATTATAGAAGTGGGAGTTGACCCTGAACCTTTGTGTTCATGCCCACGGACACGGTGTGGAACTTATCATGAAAGCTTCTTGCAAGGATATTTAATCATTTGGATAATTCTTCCGGTATCGTAAATTGGATCCCTTGCAGTTATGGTCCCAACCATATTTCCTCCTTGATCCCATTTACTGGGTAAGTTACAATTACTTATCCTATGCAAATCATTCCCCCGTCCAACCTCTACTCCGATTTACCTTCTGGCATTACACCTAGTACTTGATACTGGGAAGCTTTATACCCCATCACATCATTCCTAGCCTGATCGGCTATTTTTTTATCGTGTCAACTTTTTAACTATGCTACCTGGTCCTTATGCCCGGAGCAACTTCCGACGATGAGCTAAGCTTATGTCGATCTTCCTCATCTTAACATTTCACCTCGAACAACAAGCTTGACTTTGAGCTTGTGTCGAATCCGTGGTTCTCATAGCCTCTCACTTCATCCTCCCTTTTCCGCTTGGTGACATCTTCATGAAATCTCTCGACAAATGTGTCATGATCATCATCATCATTCTGAGCTTTTCCAGGATATCAATCGAATTCATGATGAGAAATATCATCCTTGCCTCTCGATGGTTTGTGTCAGCACCAACAACATTCTTGTCTTCCCCCAACACAAACTTGTTCATATAATTTTAGAAATACATCCTTTTTTTGGCATGTCGGTGGATTGTGGCTGAGCCCGTCAGCCGCACCCTCATCTTTTCCCTACTAAAATTGTAGGGCTTATTTTCTAAGATTGTTTCCGATGGATCCTTGGTGTATCCAAAGACTGACCTTTGCTTGAAGCCATGTCAATGCTATCTCGAAGCATGTCTGTGGTAATCCGATCTCCAATAAGAACGTTTGAAGCACGATATTAAATTTTCTTTATCAATTATCCAAACACCGTTGTATGGGTAATATCATGAAATTTCTTTTCCCTTACCTAAATGGTTTTATACCTCTATCTTGTCATGGATATCATGCTCTGCTTGTCCTTGGGAATGATATACCCCCTCAATTATGTGTTTAAACACATTTTCCTTTCCATTGTTCTACTTAGTCTGATAATCACATTTTCCTTTCCATTGTTCTGTTTAGTCTGATAATCATATTTTCCTTTCCATTGTTCTGTTTAAACCTTCTTGAGGTTTATATGATCTAAGCAGTAATAAGTCACTGCTTTTCTAAGCACCTCGATGTACAACTCTGTTAGTAGGAACCTGTTACTATTGTTGATGACATTCCGGTAACCACCGATGGACGAGAACTTTCCCTATTGGTCCGCCTCGTTCAACGAGCAGGAAGATGGTTCTCTTCGTCCCTCGCCCTTGGTACCTACGTGTTGCCGACATAACTGACAGTCTATCATCTGACATGCCTTGCTATCAGCCCCCTTTCTACTTCTAACCCACATGGTGGGCTCATAACCCACAGTTCCATAGGATCGGAACCCGACTCTCCTGTATATCCTTTATTTCGAAGTATCATTTGCTCTTGGCTTTGTGTGTTGTCACGAGCCACCGTCCGAGAGATGATCTATTCCCGATGCTCTGAACCCCCTTCTCACACTCTGTTCAGGTATCGATGGTTTGTCCATTCTCTTGAAACTTCCTACTATACCTTCATATTTTGCTCTTGATGTTTTCTTAAGTTTCAACTCGAGAGATACTTCTGCCACATTCCCTGAATTGTTCACCAGATAATTAACCCTATAAGGGTAAGTTCTCCTGAAGTTACTCTTTACTTCCGCACTTAAATCTCAGGACGAGATTTCTTGTAGTGGAGGTGATTTGTAACGTCCCCAGTGTCACGCTATAGTAACCCTCTATGATTAAACTAATCATTTTTCCAAACAGTGCTTAATCACCTTTGATCGATATCCCATTTGAAATTCTAGTCAATTCAAATTCAAGTGAAGTTTGAAGTTGCTCAAAAGTTGCTGGAAAAATGCCATCATTTGTCAAAAATTCCATAACACTAAATTGTTAAGGAACACAACATCACTTTTGTGCAAAGATGAGCATTAGCAATTATAAGAGCACTAATTCAGCATTTTTAAATGTTATCCTATTCATGAAAAATACCAAATGAATTCTTCTGGTTTTGAAAATATTTGTGGCACTGTCTAAGATCACCAGGGAATAAAAGGGGAACTTCCCATATTTTTCCTAAGTAAATAGCAAGCCCAATATTTTCTTACCCATCTCTGTTTATTAAAAAAACAGAAAACAAAGAAGGAGAAAAATAAGAAGGAGAAAGCCCCTGTGCCCTTTAGCCCAGCTAGCTACAAAAGCCGGCCCAACTCATCTAGGCCCCCTATCGCCTTCTTCCTGTTCACGGGGGGTCATGGCAGAGATCCCCCGGTTGTGGCCGCGCCATGCCGCCGTGGCGGCCATCCTTCGTCTCCCCGCGCGTATAAGGGTCCCCCCTCCTCCCCTGGAACCATAGCTCCACTCATTTTCCCCCCTCGCTCTCTCCCAGACGTCTCCGCACACAACCGTGCCGCCTTCGCCATGGATCCCTCTGTCCCCGTGCTCAACGTCGCCTCCGCCGCCTAGGAGTGTGTCCGTCCGCTTCGCCGTCTTCGTATACGCCGTCTTCAGCACCGACTCAATGCCGGGGAGCCCTACAATGACATGATCGAGCTCTTCGTCCTCGGCACCGACCGCCACACCTCGTGGCTCATCTCCGACTAGCCCCGGCCACCCCAAGCTTGTCATCCACATCGAGGTGAGCTCCTTCCCCGCTTTGTCTTGCTTTTCCTCCTCGAGCCATCGCCGTAGTCGTCTCCCCACGAGTATAGGACACCATGGCCGGAGCACCACTCCCGTCCGCGCCTTGCCTTGTCCTTGCTCGCGTCCGGCCGCGACCGCCGCCCCTGGCCTCGCCAAGGCACGCGCCCATAGCTTCCCACACGCCCGCGCCCCTTTCTGTTGTTCGCTGCTGCCACCGCCTCTCCCATGCTGCAGTCCCGCGATGCCACAGCGCGCCGCTCCCTAGCTGCGCGCCCGCTGTGGCCTCGGAGCTACGTGCCACTGAGCCCGCCTCTAGCCGCCCTGCCTGCGTCGCTCGCTAGGCCGCGCCTGGCCGAGCTGGGGCCGTGCCGTCGGCCGCTTCCCGCGCCTGCATCCACCTATCGGTGCCCCCGCCACTGCTTGCCGCCGGCCGAGCTGGGTTCCTCCGCCCGCGCGCGTGCGTGCGTGAGAGAAGCCACTAGTGAAACCTATGGCCCCCGGGTCTATCTTCTATCATATTCATCTTCCAATACTTAGTTATTTCTATTGCTATTTATTTTACTTTGCATCTTTTATTTCTCTTTATCATAAAAATACCAAAAATATTATCTTATCATATCTATCAGATCTCACTCTCGTAAGTGACCGTGAAGCGATTGACAACCCCTTTATCGCGTTGGTCGCAAGGTTCTTATTTGTTTGTGTAGGTGCGTGGGACTTGAGCGTGATCTCCTACTGGATTGATACCTTGGTTCTCAAAAACTGAGGGAAATACTTACGCTGCTTTACTGCATCACCCTTTCCTCTTCAAGGGAAAACCAACGCAGTGCTCAAGAGGTAGCATTCTCCTACTGGATTGATAACCTTAGTTCTTAACTGAGGGAAATACTTATCTCTACTGTGTACTGCATCATCCTCTGCTCTTCGAGGAAATCCCATCACAACTCACAAGTAGCATGCACCCAACGCAGGCAAGAGAGCTATCAATCCTCTTGTACTTGTTAATTGAAAGGGTTAATTCTGATAGTGATGGATAGATAAACTGCAAAGTAAAATAAAACATAATAAAATTACAACGAGTGTTTTTAGGGTTTTAGTAGATATAAAGTTAAACGACCCGGGACCATAGCATTCACTAGAGGCATATCTCTCGCAAGCATAGCAATGGTGGGTAAACAAATTATTGTCAGGCAATTGATTGAAAACACATAGTTATGACGTTATTCACTGCATGGTCAATATATAGGCATTATGTCCGAGACAAGTAGACTGACATCCATCTGCATCTACTACTATTACTCCACCCCCAAGACCGCTATTCAGGATGCATCTTAAGGTATTAAGTTCATAAAAAACAAAGTAATGCTTGGAGCATGATTACATAATGTAGACAAAGAAAAACCAAATAATATGTTCGAGCCCCATCGTTTTGCCCTTAGTATCAACAATACAAATACATGCCTCGCTACTCCTCCTACCACAGAGTGAGGACACCGCAATATTGAACCTATTACGAAGCACCTTTCCCATTGAAGATAAATCAATGTAATTGGAAAAACTATACAGATAGATCGAAGAGAAATACAAGGCTATAAAATCACACGTAATGAAGCTCAGAAAGGCTCGATTACTTTTAATGAATAATCTGATCATAAACCCACAATTCATTGGATCCCAACAAACACACCATAAAAGGTTTACATTGAATCGATCTCCAAAGAGAACATTGTATTGAAGATCAGAGAGAGAGAGACATCTAGCTACTGCAATGGACCCATAGGTCCTATGGGAACAACTTAAACATAATTGGGATGGCAACAAGTTTGATGCACAAGTGTTCCTGATGAATTCCCCCTCCAGCGGAGTATCGAGAAAAGCCTCTAGATGGGATCACGGAAGAACATAGGCTTACGGCGGCGGAAGAATTGTTTTGGGCCTCTCCCAAGGGTTTCTGGATTAATGTGAATTTATAGTGCAAGAATTAGGGTAATCGAAGCCATAGGGGGGCCACAAGGGGGCAGGGCACACCCCCTACCTTGTCGTCTCCTTGTTTTTCATCTGGACTTCCCCCGAAGCTTCTAGAGTCTCTTTTGGTCCAAAAAACATCAAAAAGTTTCGTCGTGTTTGTACTTTATTTGGTATGGATTTTCTGTAAAACCAAAAACAATAAGTGCACTAGGAATTGAGTTAATAGGCTAGTCCCCAAAATTTGATATAAATGGTGTATAAAGCATACAAGGTTGATAATACAATAGTATGAAACAGTAAAAAATTGTAGATACATTGGAAATGTATCAACCACATCAGGCGGGAAGCGCGTGCGGGTGAGGGAGGGATTAATGATGGGTTGGGGCAGTCAGAAGTGGATGTGGCAGCTCCAGACGTGAGAAAAGTCGCCTAGTTTATCTCTAGTTTGCGGGAAAAAGTGTGTTCGGTCCGCTATAGGACCGCGTTGGATGGCAAAACACATCCCGACCGCGTGGTCCAGACATATATAAAGCGATTTGAGGGTCAACGTTGGAGATGCTCCAAGAGCATCTACAGTCGGGCACCTCAAACACCCACCCCCTCAAATGCCTGGGCGGACACCCTGGTCACTGACGGATCAAAATAACCCGACCCAGACAGGCGTCTCAACCGGACCCCAAATGCCCGGGCTGACTGGCACCCCCCATATCCAACCCAAATGTATGGCAGATATGGGGATGCTCGGGCGCGTCTGACACGTCAGATCCGACAGGCCTACCCCACCACAAAATTGCACCAAATCCACCCCCTCGACCTACCAGATCCATTTGCTCTCTCCTCTCTTCTTCCACCTCCATGTTGAATGTCTCACAGCCCCGCAACCACCCTTGCTCCGCAGCTGTTTCGAGCCTCAGCGCCGCCAGCACCGGTAGTCCTCTCTCCCGTGCTTGCCGCTGCGGACATCGTCACCGGCCCAGACGTTGATATGTCTCCAACGCATCTATAGTTTTAGATTGTTCCATGCTATTATAGTGTCAATCTTGGATCTTTATATGCGATTACAAGCAATTATATATCATTTTTCGGGACTAACCTATTAACTTAGTGACCAGTGCTAGTTGCTGTTTTTTTCCTATATTTGGTTTTCCAGAATATTAGTGCCAAACGAAGTCCAAATGCCATGAAACTTTTTGGACTTTTTTTCTAGATAAAAGAGACCCTAGAAGCTTTGGGAGAGGGCCAGAAGATGAAGGAGGGGCCCACCAGGTAGCACAACGCGCCCAGGGGCATGGGCGCACCCTAGTGGCTCATGGGGCCCATGTTCCTCCATTTGACCTAATTCCGCCTCTATAAATAAATTCTCTAAAATCAGGAACAACATAGAGCCACCCAAAAAACTTTTTCCGTTGCCGCAAGCTTCTGTTCTCGAGAGATCCCATCTCGAGGCCTTTCCGGCACTCTGCCGGAGGGGGAATCAACCACGGAGGGGCTCTACATCAACCTTGCTGCCCTTCCGATGATGTGTGAGTAGTTTACCACAGACCTACGGGTCCATAGTTTGTAGCTAGATGGCTTCTTCTCTCTCTTTGATCTTCAATATAATGTTCCCCTCGATACTCTTGGAGATCTATTTGATGTAATCACTTTTAGCGGTATGTTTGTTGAGATCCGATGAATTGTGAGTTTGTGATCGAATTATCCATGAATATTATTTGAGTCTACTCTGAACTCAAAAATAGACCACTCTTCAAGGGTGCATGACAATAAAAGATATTACTCATATAAATAGAACAACCATTATTCTCTGATTTAAATGAATAACCGTCTCGCATCAAACAAGATCCAGATATAATGTTCATGCTCAACGCTGGCACCAAATAACAATTATTTAGGTCTAAAACTAATCCCGAAGGTAGATGTAGAGGTAGTGTGCCGACCGCGATCACATCGACTTTGGAACCATTTCCCACGCACATCGTCACCTCGTCCTTTGCCAGTGTTCGCTTAATCCGAAGTCCCTATTTCGAGTTGCAAATGTTAGCAACAGAACCAGTGTCAAATACCCAGGTGCTACTATGAGCTCTAGTAAGGTACACATCAATAACATGTATATCACATATACCTTTGTTCACCTTGCCATCCTTCTTATCCGCCAAATACTTGGGGCAGTTCCACTTCCAGTGTCCAGTCTGCTTGCAGTAGAAGCACTCAGTTTCAGGCTTAGGTCCAGATTTGGGTTTCTTCTCCTGAGCAGTAACTTGCTTACTGTTCTTCTTGAAGTTCCCATTCTTCTTCCCTTTGCCCTTTTTCTTGGAACTGGCGGTCTTATTGACCATCAACACTTGATGATCCTTCTTGATTTCTACCTCCGCAGCCTTTAGCATTGCGAAGAGCTCGGGAATTGTCTTATCCATCCCTTGCATGTTATAGTTCATCACGAAGCTCTTGTAGCTTGGTGGCAGTGATTGAAGAACTCTGTCAATGACACTATCAACAGGAAGATTAACTCCCAGTTGAGTCAAGTGATTATGATACCCAAACATTTTGAGTATATGTTCACTGACAGAACTATTATCCTCCATCTTGCAGCTATAGAATTTATTGGAGACTTCATATCTCTCAATCCGGGCATTTGCTTGAAATATTAACTTCAACTCCTGGAACATCTCATATGCTCCATGACGTTCAAAACGTCGTTGAAGTCCCGATTCTAAGCCATAAAGCATGGCACACAGAACTATCGAGTAGTCATCAGCTTTGCTCTACCAGACGTTAATAACATCTGGTGTTGCTCCAGCAGCAAGCCTGGCACCTAGCGGTGCTTCCAGGACGTAATTCTTCTGTGCAGCAATGAGGATAATCCTCAAGTTACGGACCCAGTCCGTGTAATTACTACCAACATCTTTCAACTTTGCTTTCTCAAGGAACGCATTAAAATTCAACGGAACAACAGCACGGGCCATCTATCTACAATCAAACATAGACAAGCAAGATACTATCAGGTACTAAGTTCATGATAAATTTAAGTTCAATTAATCATATTACTTAAGAACTCAAACTTAGAAAGACATCCCTCTAATCTTCTAAGTGATCACGTGATCCAAATCAACTAAACCATAACCGATCATCACGTGAAATGGAGTAGCTTTCAATGGTGAACACCAATATGTTGATCATATCTACTATATGATTCACGCTCGACCTTTCCGCCTCAGTGTTCCGAGGCCATATCTGCATATGCTAGGCTCGTCAAGTTTAACCTGAGTATTCTGCATGTGCAAAACTGGCTTGCACCCGTTGTAGATGGACGTAGAGCTTATCACACCCGATCATCACGTGGTGTCTAGGCACGACGAACTTTGGCAATGGTGCATACTCAGCGAGAACACTTTTATCTTGAAATTTAGTGAGAGATCATCTTATAATGCTACCGTCAATCAAAGCAAGATAAGATGCATAAAAGATAAACATCACATGCAATCAATATAAGTGATATGATATGGCCATCATCATCTTGTGCTTGTGATCTCCATCTCCGAAGCACCGTCATGATCACCATCGTCACCGGCGCGACACCTTGATCACCATCGTAGCATCATTGCCGTATCGCCAATCTTATGCTTCCACGACTATCGCTACCGCTTAGTGATAAAGTAAAGCATTACAGCGCAATTGCATTGCATACAATAAAGCGACAACCATATGGCTCCTGCCAGTTGCCGATAACTCGATTACAAAACATGATCATCTCATACAATAAAATTTAGCATCATGTCTTGACCATATCACATCACAACATGCCCTGCAAAAACAAATTAGACATCCTCTACTTTGTTGTTGCAAGTTTTACGTGGCTGCTACGGGCTTAGCAAGAACCGTTCTTACCTACGCATCAAAACCACAACGATAGTTTGTCAAGTTGGTGATGTTTTAACCTTCGCAAGGACCGGACGTAGCCACACTTGGTTCAACTAAAGTTGGAGAAACTGACACCCGCCAGCCACCTATGTGCAAAGCACGTCCGTAGAACCAGTCTCGCGTAAGCGTACACGTAATGTCGGTCCGGGCCGCTTCATCCAACAATACCGCCGAACCAAAGTATGACATGCTGGTAAGCAGTATGACTTATATCGCCCACAACTCACTTGTGTTCTACACGTGCACAACATCAACGCATAAAACCTAGGCTCGGATGCCACTGTTGGGGAACGTAGTAATTTCAAAAAAAATCCTACGCACACGCAAGATCATGGTGATGCATAGCAACAAGAGGGGAGAGTGTTGTCCACGTACCCTCATAGACCGAAAGCGGAAGCGTTAGCACAACGCGGTTGATGTAGTCAAACGTCTTCACGATCCGACCAATCCAAGTACCGAACGCACGGCACCTCCGAGTTCAGCACACGTTCAGCTCGATGACGTCCCGCGAACTACGATCCAGCAGAGCTTCACGGGAGAGTTCCGTCAGCACGACGGCATGGTGACAGTGATGATGTTACTACCGACGCAGGGCTTCGCCTAAGCACCGCTACGATATGACCGAGGTGGAATATGGTGGAGGGGGCACCGCACACGGCTGGGAGAGATCAACTGATCAACTTGTGTGTCTAGAGGTGCCCCCTGCCCCTCTATATAAAGGAGCAAGGGGGAGGCCGACCGGCCCTCTATGGGCGCGCCAGGAGGAGGAGTCCTCCTCCTAGTAGGAGCAGGACTCCCCTTTCCTACTCCTACTAGGAGGAGGAAAGGAAGGAGGAGAAGGAGAAGGAAGGAGAAGGAGGAAAAGGAGGAAAGGGGGTCGCCCCCCTAGTCCAATTCGGTTTGGGCTAGGGGGGCCGCACGCCCTGCCTCCTCTCTTCCACCACTTGGCCCATGAGGCCCATTACTTCTTCCTCGTATTCCCGTAACTCCCCGGTACCCCCGAAAATACCCGAATCACTTGGAACCTTTGCGATGTCCGAATATAGTCGTCCAATATATCGATCCTTACGTCTCGACCATTTCGAGACTCCTCGTCATGTCCCCGATCTCATCCGGGACTCCGAACTACCTTCGGTACATCAAATCACATAAACTCATAATACAATCATCACCGAAACTTTAAGCGTGCGGACCCTACGGGTTCGAGAACTATGTAGACATGACCGAGACATGTCTCTGGTCAATAACCAATAGCGGGACCTGGATGCTCATATTGGCTCCCACATATTCTACGAAGATCTTTATCGGTCAGACCGCATAACAACATACGTTGTTCCCTTTGTCATCGGTATGTTACTTGCCCGAGATTCGATCGTCGGTATCTCAATACGTAGTTCAATCTCGTTACCAGCAAGTTTCTTTACTCATTCCATAATACATCATCCCGCAACTAACTTATTAGTTGCAATGCTTGCAAGGCTTAAGTGATGTGCATTACCGAGAGGGCCCAGAGATACCTCTCCGACAATCGGAGTGACAAATCCTAATCTCAAAATACGCCAACCCAACAAGTACCTTCGGAGACACCTGTAGAGCACCTTTATAATCACCCAGTTATGTTGTGACGTTTGGTAGCACACAAAGTGTTCCTCCGGTAAACGGGAGTTGCATGATCTCATAGTCATAGGAACATGTATAAGTTATGAAGAAAGCAATAGCAACAAACTAAACGATCAAGTGCTAAGCTAATGGAATGGGTCAAGTCAATCACATCATTCTCCTAATGATGTGATCCCGTTAATCAAATGACAACTCATGTCTATGGCTAGGAAACATAACCATCTTCAATTAACGAGCTAGTCAAGTAGAGGCATACTAGTGACACTCTGTTTGTCTATGTATTCACACATGTATTATGTTTCCGGTTAATACAATTCTAGCATGAATAATAAACATTTATCATGATATAAGGAAATAAATAATAACTTTATTATTGCCTCTAGGGCATATTTCCTTCAGTCTCCCACTTGCACTAGAGTCAATAATCTAGATTACACAGTAATGATTCTAACACCGATGGAGCCTTGGTGCTGATCATGTTTTGCTCATGGAAGAGGCTTAGTCAGCGCGTCTGCAACATTCAGATCCGTATGTATCTTGCAAATTTCTATGTCTCCCACATGGACTAAATCCCGAATGGAATTGAAGCATCTCTTGATGTGCTTGGTTCTCTTGTGAAATCTGGATTCCTTCGCCAAGGCAATTGCACCAGTATTGTCACAAAAGATTTTCATTGGACCCGATGCACTAGGTATGACACCTAGATCGGATATGAACTCCTTCATCCAGACTCCTTCATTTGCTGCTTCCGAAGCAGCTATGTACTCCGCTTCACATGTAGATCCCGCCACGACGCTTTGTTTAGAACTACACCAACTAACAGCTCCACCGTTCAATATAAACATGTATCCGGTTTGCGATTTAGAATCGTCCGGATCAGTGTCAAAGCTTGCATCAATGTAACCATTTACGATGAGCTCTTTGTCACCTCCATATATGAGAAACATATCCTTAGTCCTTTTTCAGGTACTTCAGGATGTTCTTGACCGCTGTCCAGTGATCCACTCCAGGATTACTTTGGTACCTCCCTGCTAGACTTATAGCAAGGCACACATCAGGTCTGGTACACAGCATTGCATACATGATAGAGCCTATGGCTGAAGCATAGGGAACATCTTTCATTTTCTCTCTATCTTCTGCGGTGGTCGGACATTGAGTCTTACTCAACTTCACACCTTGTAACACAGGCAAGAACCCTTTCTTTGCCTGATCCATTTTGAACTTCTTCAAAACTTTGTCAAGGTATGTGCTTTGTGAAAGTCCAATTAAGCGTCTTGATCTATCTCTATAGATCTTAATGCCCAATATGTAAGCAGCTTCACCGAGGTCTTTCATTGAAAAACTCTTATTCAAATATCCCTTTATGCTATCCAGAAATTCGATATCATTTCCAATCAATAATATGTCATCCACATATAATATCAGAAATGCTACAGAGCTCCCACTCACTTTCTTGTAAATACAGGCTTCTCCAAAAGTCTGTACAAAACCAAATGCTTTGATCACACTATCAAAGCATTTATTCCAACTCCGAGAGGCTTGCACCAGTCCATAAATGGATCGCTGGAGCTTGCACACTTTGTTAGCTCCCTTTGGATCGACAAAACCTTCTGGCTACATCATATACAACTCTTCTTCCATAAATCCATTCAGGAATGCAGTTTTAACATCCATTTGCCAAATTTCATAATCATAAAATGCGGCAATTGCTAACATGATTCGGACAGACTTAAGCATCGCTACGGGTGAGAAGGTCTCATCGTAGTCAATCCCTTGAACTTGTCGAAAAACTTTTGCAACAAGTCGAGCTTTGTAGACAGTAACATTACCATCAGCGTCAGTCTTCTTCTTGAAGATCCATTTATTCTCAAATGCTTGCCGATCAACGGGCAAGTCAACCAAAGTCCACACTTTGTTCTCATACATGGATCCCATCTCAGATTTCATGGCTTCTAGCCATTTTGCGGAATCTGGGCTCACTATCGCTTCTTCATAGTTCGTAGGTTCATCATGATATAGTAGCATGACTTCCAGAACGGTATTACCATACCACTCTGGTGCGTGAGTTGCGAAACTATTCCGCATTGTTTCAAATGTAGACCAAACTCGTAACTCAAATATTCTCCTCCACGATCAGATCATAGAAACTTTATTTTCTTGTTACGATGATTTTCAACTTCACTCTGAAATTCTTTGAACTTTTCAAATGTTTCAGACTTATGTTTCATCAAGTAGATACCATATCTGCTTAAATCATCTGTGAAGGTGAGAAAATAACGATATCCGCCACGAGCCTCAGTATTCATCGGACCACATACATCTGTATGTATGATTTCCAACAAATCCGTTGCTCACTCCATAGTACCGGAGAAAGGCGTTTTGGTCATCTTGCCCATGAGGCACGGTTCGCAAGTACCAAGTCATTCATAATCAAGTGATTCCAAAAGTCCATCAGTATAGAGTTTCTTCATGCGCTTTACACCGATATGACCTAAACGGCAGTGCCACAAATAAGTTGCACTATCATTATCAACTCTGCATCTTTTGGTTTCAACATTATGAATATGTGTATCACTACTATCGAGATTCATCAAATCAAAAATAGACCACTCTTCAAGGGTGCATGACCATAAAAGATATTACTCATATAAATAGAACAACCATTATTCTCTGATTTAAATGAATAACCGTCTCGCATCAAACAAGATCCAGATATAATGTTCATGCTCAACGCTGGCACCAAATAACAATTATTTAGGTCTAATACTAATCCCGAAGGTAGATGTAGAGGTAGCGTGCCGACCGCGATCACATCGACTTTGGAACCATTTCCCACGCGCATCGTCACCTCGTCCTTTGCCAGTGTTCGCTTAATCCGTAGTCCCTGTTTCGAGTTGCAAATGTTAGCAACAGAACCAGTATCAAATACCCAGGTGCTACTGCGAGCTCTAGTAAGGTACACATCAATAACATGTATATCACATATACCTTTGTTCACCTTGCCATCCTTCTTATCCGCCAAATACTTGGGGCAGTTCCGCTTCCAGTGTCCAGTCTGCTTGCAGTAGAAGCACTCAGTTTCAGGCTTAGGTCCAGATTTGGGTTTCTTCTCCTGAGCAGTAACTTGCTTACTGTTCTTCTTGAAGTTCCCCTTCTTCTTCCCTTTGCCCTTTTTCTTGAAACTGGCGTCTTGTTGACCATCAACACTTGATGCTCCTTCTTGATTTCTACCTCCGCAGCCTTTAGCATTGCGAAGAGCTCGGGAATTGTCTTATCCATCCCTTGCATGTTATAGTTCATCACGAAGCTCTTGTAGCTGGTGGCAGTGATTGGAGAATTCTGTCAATGACACAATCATCTGGAAGATTAACTCCCAATTGAATCAAGTGATTATTATACCCAGACATTTTGAGTATATGCTCACTGACAGAACTATTCTCCTCCATCTTGCAGCTATAGAACTTATTGGAGACTTCATATCTCTCAATCCGGGCATTTGCTTGAAATATTAACTTCAACTCCTGGAACATCTCATATGCTCCATGACGTTCAAAACGTCGTTGAAGTCCCGATTCTAAGCCGTAAAGCATGGCACACTGAACTATCAAGTAGTCATCATCTTTGCTCTGCCAGATGTTCATAACATCTGGTGTTGCTCCAGGAGCAGGCCTGGCACCCAGTGGTGCTTCCAGGATGTAATTGTTCTTTGCAGCAATGAGGATAATCCTCAAGTTACAGACCCAGTCCGTGTAATTGCTACCATCATCTTTCAACTTTGCTTTCTCAAGGAACACATTAAAATTCAACGGAACAACAGCACGGGCCATCTATCTACAACCAAACATAAACAAGCAAGATACTATCAGCTACTAAGTTCATGATAAATTTAAGTTCAATTAATCATATTACTTAAGAACTCCCACTTAGAAAGACATCCCTCTAATCTTCTAAGTGATCACGTGATCCAAATCAACTAAACCATAACCGATCATCACGTGAAATGGAGTACTTTCAATGGTGAACATCAATATGTTGATCATATCTACTATATGATTCACGCTCGACCTTTCGGTCTCAGTGTTCCGAGGCCATATCTGCATATGCTAGGCTCGTCAAGTTTAACCTGAGTATTCTGCATGTGCAAAACTGGCTTGCACCCGTTGTAGATGGACGTAGAGCTTATCACACCCGATCATCACGTGGTGTCTGGGCACGACGAACTTTGGCAATGGTGCATACTCAGGGAGAACACTTTTATCTTGAAATTTAGTGAGAGATCATCTTATAATGCTACCGTCAATCAAAGCAAGATAAGATGCATAAAAGATAAACATCACATGCAATCAATATAAGTGATATGATATGGCCATCATCATCTTGTGCTTGTGATCTCCATCTCCGAAGCACCGTCATGATCACCATCGTCACCGGCGCGACACCTTGATCACCATCGTAGCATCGTTGTCGTCTCGCCAATCTTATGCTTCCACGACTATCGCTACCGCTTAGTGATAAAGTAAAGCATTACAGCGCAATTGCATTGCATACAATAAAGCGACAACCATATGGCTCCTGCCAGTTGCCGATAACTCGGTTACAAAAACATGATCATCTCATACAACAACTTATATATCATCATGTCTTGACCATACCACATCACAACATTCCCTGCAAAAACAAGTTAGACGTCCTCAACTTTGCTGTTGCAAGATTTACGTGGCTGCTACGGGCTGAGCAAGAACCGTTCTTACCTACGCATCAAAACCACAACGATAGTTTGTCAAGTTGGTGCTGTTTTAACCTTCGCAAGGACCGGGCGTAGCCACACTCGCTTCGACTAAAGTTGGAGAAACTGACACCCGCTAGTCACCTGTGTGCATAGCACGGCGGTAAAACCAGTCTCGCGTAAACGTACGCGTAATGTCGGTCCGGGCCGCTTCATCCAATAATACCGCCGAACCAAAGTATGACATGCTAGTAAGCAGTATGACTTATATCGCCCACAACTCACTTGTGTTCTACTCGTGCATATTACATCAACGCATAAAACCTGGCTCGGATGCCACTGTTGGGGAACGTAGTAATTTCAAAAAAATTCCTACACACACGCAAGATCATGGTGATGCATAGCAACGAAAGGGGAGAGTGTTTTCCATGTACCCTCGTAGACCGAAAGCGGAAGCATTAGCACAACGCGGTTGATGTAGTCGAACGTCTTCACAATCCACCGATCCAAGTACCGAACGCACGGCACCTCCGAGTTCAGCACACGTTCAGCTCGATGACGTCCCGCGAACTACGATCCAGCAGAGCTTCACGGGAGAGTTTCGTCAGCACGACGGCGTGGTGACAGTGATGATGTTACTACCGGCGCAGGGCTTCGCCTAAGCACCGCTACGATATGACCGAGGTGGAATATGGTGGAGGGGGGCACTGCACACGGCTGGGAGAGATCAACTGATCAACTTGTGTGTCTAGAGGTGCCCCCTGCCCCTCTATATAAAGGAGCAAGGGGGGAGGCCGGCCGGCCCTCTATGGGCGTGCCAGGAGGAGGAGTCCTCCTCCTAGTAGGAGTAGGACTCCCCTTTCCTACTCCTACTAGGAGGAGGAAAGGAAGGAGGATAAGGAGAAGGAGAAGGAGGAAAGGAGGAAAGGGGGGCCCCTAGTCCAATTCGGTTTGGGCTAGGGGGGACCGCGCGCCCTGCCTCCTCTCTTCCACCACTTGGCCCATGAGGCCCATTACTTCTTCCTCGTATTCCCGTAACTCCCCGGTACCCCCGAAAATACCCGAATCACTTGGAACCTTTGCGATGTCCGAATATAGTCGTCCAATATATCGATCCTTACGTCTCGACCATTTCGAGACTCCTCGTCATGTCCCCGATCTCATCCGGGACTCCGAACTACCTTCGGTACATCAAATCACATAAACTCATAATACAATCATCACCGAAACTTTAAGCGGTGCGGACCCTACGGGTTCGAGAACTATGTAGACATGACCGAGACATGTCTCCGGTCAATAACCAATAGCGGAACCTGGATGCTCATATTGGCTCCCACATATTCTACGAAGATCTTTATCGGTCAGAACCGCATAACAACATACGTTGTTCCCTTTGTCATCGGTATGTTACTTGCCCGAGATTCGATCGTCGGTATCTCAATACTAGTTCAATCTCGTTACGCAAGTCTCTTTACTCGTTCCGTATACATCATCCCGCAACTAACTTATTAGTTGCAATGCTTGCAAGGCTTAAGTGATGTGCATTACCGAGAGGGCCCAGAGATACCTCTCCGACAATCGGAGTGACAAATCCTAATCTCGAAATACGCCAACCCAACAAGTACCTTCGGAGACACCTGTAGAGCACCTTTATAATCACCCAATTACATGTTGTGACGTTTGGTAGCACACAAAGTGTTCCTCCGGTAAACGGGAGCTTCATTAATCTCATAGTCATAGGAACATGTATAAGTTATGAAGAAAGCAATAGCAACAAACTAAACGATCAAGTGCTAAGCTAATTGGAATGGGTCAAGTCCAATCACATCAATTCTCCTAATGATGTGTGATCCCGTTAATCAAATGACAACTCATGTCTATGGCTAGGAAACATAACCATCTTCGATTAACGAGCTAGTCAAGTAGAGGCATACTAGTGACACTCTGTTTGTCTATGTATTCACACATGTATTATGTTTCCGGTTAATACAATTCTAGCATGAGTAATAAACATTTATCATGATATAAGGAAATAAATAATAACGTTATTATTGCCTCTAGGGCATATTTCCTTCAGTTACTCTGTTCTTTATGAACTTAATACTCTAGATGCATGCTGGATAGCGGTCGATGTGTGGAGTAATAGTAGTAGATGCAGGAAGGGGTCGGTCTACTTGTCTCAGACGTGATGCCTATATACATTATCATTGCCTTAGATGTGATGATGATTATTCGCTTTTCTATCAATTGCCCAACAATAATGTGTCTACCCACCGTATGCTATTTTCAAGACAGAAGCCTCTAGTGAAAACTATGGCCCCCGGGTCTACTTTTGTCACATATTAAAATCCAAAAATACCTTGCTGCAATTTATCTTTACTTTTTTATATATCTATATATCACTACAAAATTTAATATCTGAAAATAACCGTCGAGGGATTGACAACCCTTTGTTCACGTTGGGTGCAAGGATTTGTTATTTTGTGGGCAGGTACTACTAACGAGGTGTTGCATGGTTCTCCTAATGTATTGATAACCTTGGTTCTTAACTGAGGGAAATACTTTTCTCTACTGTACTACATACTCCTCTCCTCTCCGAGGAAAATCCTAACGCAACTCATAAGTAGTAGATGCCAACACGGTACGTCCGGGAACTCCCAGGCTTCCCCTTGCTCTCTATGTGTTCGACACATTGTGCAACCCGGTTTCTTGTGATTTATTCATAGGTAAAGGATGAATTCCTATGCTTCATTAGACGAGGAGTATGGACCAATGGAGCTTGATAAAATGGTTGAAAATGAGTCCTTCGATTCGCCAGATTCGGATAAAGAAGTGTACATGATCATGCTCATGAGCCTGCAAGAGGAAATGGACCGGCAGGTGGAGCATATTCTCAACTTCAAGGGCTCGATCAAAGAAAGAAGAATGATCAATCAGATAAGGTCTCCGGAGCCCGGCTACTGCACAAGGACTACTTTGCTCCGGACCCAACTTTCCCGGATGATCCTTGGTTTCATCGTTGTTTTAGTGTGCACAAACCATTGTTTTTGCGCATTATGGAGCGAGTGGAGGCACACGATGACTACTTCAAGCTCATAAGGGATTGTTGCGTCCAACTTTCTTTCCCCGCTAAGAAGAAATGCACAGCTGCTCTGAGGATGCCAGCACAGCTGCACTTGGTACTACCGCAGATCTGTTGGTGAGATGGTCCGGATGGGGGAGAGCACATGCTTGAAGACTATTGTCGGGTTTTCCCGCGTCATGGTGTAGGTGTTTGGAGCAAAGTATACGAGAGAACCTAATGTGCTGGACACATAAGTTGTTGGCTATTAGAGGGGCCGGAGGGTTTCCAGAAATGCTCAGATCAATTGATTGCATGCATTGACAATGAAAAAACTGCCCCAAAGGTTTGCGGGGAATGTATCAAGGTCACACCAAAGAGGCCTTCATCATACCGGAAGCAATAGCATCACCTGACTTATGGATTTGACATGCTTTCTTTGGAATGTCGGGTTCTCACAACGATATCAACGTGCTTCAACGATCTCTCGTGTTCAGGAGGCTTTGTGATGGGGAATCACCATCGTGCAACTACACTGATAACGGTCGTGACTACAACATGCGATACTATCTTGCCAATGCCATATATCTTCAATGAGCAATGTTTGTGAGACCATACTTGTACCACAAGGCAACAAACAAAGCCACTTTACAACAATGCAGGAAGCAGCTATGAAGGATGTGGAGAGATCATTCGGAGTGCTTCAAGCTCGTTGGCGAATTGTTCGTGAATCTGCAATGATGTGGGAATCAGAAACTTTGTGACAGCTGATAACATGTTGTGTTATTTTGCACAATATGATTGTCGGCAATGAGGTGATGTTGTAGCCGAAACTAATGATTTTGAAGCTCCTGGAGAACAAGTTCAAATTTGGAAATATCAAGATACAAATTAGCTTATTAACTTTCTGCAGATGCATAAGACTCTTCAAGATCGTTAGGTGCATACGCGGTTACTCAGTGATCTCGTGAAGCATATGTAGACTCACAATGAAAATCAAAGAGCTAATGCTTAAGTTGTGCACTTAAAATAAATTTTATGTAGGAACTATGTATTTTCGCTACCAACATTTGTTATTTACGCGTGACATTGGCTTGTATGATGAACGTGTATGGATTTGAGACTCCAGATTTCAAGTATATAGCTGCTGGACACGAGATATGAGAGATGGTTCAAATGCGTCCGTGGGTGTGCGCATATGGGAAATCAGATTTGTCAAAGTCCGGCTTAATGCTCTGAAGGGGTTAAAATTGCAACGGGCTGGGGCTGGGGTTAATTTATCATAGTCGGGGTTCCGCGAGTGATAAACTCCACACTCCGACAGCCTTGGCGACGCAACGCGCTGACGAACAAGTAAACGGTTGGAAGGCCACCCTGTGCATCCAAGGACACGTCGGCCGCCCCGCTGTGTGTCAGTGCCCCTAGCAACGAGACCCCTCCTGTCAGCTCTCCCGCGCCTCCAAGGCTGACGCGTCCTCGCAAGGCCAACCCAAGAGTCACTGGGCTTGAGTGGGTGTGACCAGGCCCAGCCCTTATGTGCTCATACTTATACCGATGAGGCAGAATAGAAGGGCATCCAGTGGATCACGAAAACTGGCGGCGGCGGCTCTCCTACTTGTTCCCCTTTCCTCTTGTATGAACCCTAGCTCGATGGAAATTGCTTGTAATCGCTACTACTCTGTACTCTGAGAGATTTCTACCAGTTCAATATATCGATCCCTATCCTCGCTCCTAACATCTGGTATCAGAGACCACCACCACCCCCTTCCCTTGCGCGATCTGGCACAATTCATCGAGACTCGCCGTCTTCGCCAAGCTCGTGTTCAGATCGAAGCCATGGATCCGACCATGAAGGAGTACATGGAGAAGATCACGACCTCCATGGACGAGTTTCGTCTGGAGCTGCGCAACAACACGGCGGCGGTGCACGCGCACACCGCCAAACTGGATGACCTGGCCTCCTGGCGGCCGGATCTGGAGCGACGCGTCAATCAACTCTCCGACGCGGTCGCTGAGCTGCAGAAAGGGCGTCCTCCTGTGGCGGCAGCGTCCGGTGTGGCGGCCCCAGAGACTTCTGCGCCCTTCTCCAACCTGGGAACGCCCGGAGTCCTCCCTGGCGCGGGAACCTTGGCCAGTCAACAGCCACGCGGGTCAAGTGACCACGGCGACGCATTCCTACACTGGGAGAAGGTGCTGGCGACGCCGCCGGCGCCGCTCCCGGGCACTGGTCAGTACAACCCCCAGTCGCCCACCCCACCTCTTTCGCCTTTTGCACATGCAAGTCAATTGCTCGCTGGGTTGGGTCAAGCCCACCCCTCGGTCACCTTTCCTCAGTTTGCCGGGGAGAACCCAAAATTATGGAGAACACTTTGCGAGCAATACTTTTCTATGTTTGGGATCTGAGGGAGTCCTGGATTAGGGGGTGTCCGGATGGCCGGACTATACCTTCAGCCGGACTCCAGGATTATGAAGATACAAGATTGAAGACTCCGGCCCGTGTCCGGAAGGGACTTTCCTTGGCGTGGAAGGCAAGCTTGGCGATACAGATATTTAGATCTCCTACCCTTGTAACCGACTCTATGTAACCCTAACCCTATCCGGTGTCTATATAAACCGGAGGGTTCTAGTCCGTAGGACAACATACACATCAACAATCATACCATAGGCTAGCTTCTAGGGTTTAGCCTCCTCGATCTCGTGGTAGATCTACTCTTGTACTACCCATATCATCAATATTAATCAAGCAGGACGTAGGGTTTTACCTCCATCGAGAGGGCCCGAACCTGGGTAAAACTTTATGCCCCTTGCCTCCTGTTACCATCCGGCCTAGACGCACAGTTCGGGACCCCCTACCCGAGATCCGCCGGTTTTGACACCGACATTGGTGCTTTCATTGAGAGTTCCTCTGTGTCGTCGCCATCAGGAAGGATGCCTCGCCCCATCTTTAAAGACGGCACCGTTGCTAAGGGAGCTTTGGCTGTCGGCCAAACCCTCCGGCTAGGTGGTTTTCTTATGACCGCCTGTTCGGCCTCTGCACCGACGATGACCTCTCGAGCCATCGAAAACAATCTTCATGTCAGTTCGGAACTCGCCGAGCAGTTAGATCCAATGGAGCTTTCTTCCATAAACGAGCTCTTGGATCGCTTCGCCGCCCTGGGAGTCGCCACGGATTACGACCAGATTGGGCCTAAAACCGATCTGAGAGAGATTAACTCCCCCCAAGTCACCCATCACGTTGCCGTGGTAGAGGGACAGTGCGGCGACCCTTCGTCTATCTTAAGGACTCGCTACGTCCGGATTCCCGATCCCTCCAACCCGGATACCCGCGGATGGGAGGATATCACTCAAGACCTGAACTTAGAGTCAGGCGACGGACTGGATTCATTGGACAACACCCAGGGATCCAAATTTTCGAGTTCAGAAATTCCTCGGCCTCTAAGCCTCAGATGGGGTGAGGCTTCGGATTCAACTCCACCCGCCCTCCCCAACATAAGCGATCTATCCAAAATCAGGCAAGAGCCCGACGAAACAGTACATCATTACTGGGCCAGATTCCTCCTGATTAAGAACAGGCTAAGGGAATACTCAACGCCATAAGTCACCGTGATATTACACGCTTCGCTGACTTGGCGTCCATTGTACAAAAGTACTGTGCTATGGAAAGCGCCTGGAAAACCAAAATAAATTTTTGGGACAATCCGGCCCTAAATACAAACCCAGTCCGAAATAAAAGGGTGCAGCATAACCAGACACCCAGGTCAAATACCAAAAAGCAAAAACCCTCTATAGGGCATGGAACCGTACTGGAAGGATGGCTTAACGGACCCTGTAAAATTCACAGTACAGAGGACGCCACACCAACTCACAGCCTTAGAGCATGTTGGATACTCCGGCAGGTGGCCAGAATTGGCGAAAACCTCCTAATTCCGGAGGCCACAGAAAGCCACCCCAGAGACACCCATACGGTATTAACAGTCTTCGATACTTTCGCATCAAATAATATGCGAAAAAGGACACTCCGCAGCCTTGCCGAAGTCTACCAAGTAGCAACAATAAAACCCATGGAGTGACACGACTATTACCTTTAACGCCAGTGATGAACCTAAATTCCGAACAGCCCGAGCACCAGCCGCATTGGTCCTCAGCCCAATAGTGGACGGCTTTCGTCTTACTAAGGTACTCATGGACGGCGGCAGCGGATTGAACCTCATTTACGAGGAAACCCTTCAAAAAATGGAAATAGACTGGAACCGCATTGAGCGAAGCAGCACAACCTTTAGAGGAATAATCCCCAGTCGGGAAGCGCGCTGTACAGGAAAAATCATGCTAGATGTGGTGTTCGGCATGCCGGATAATTACAGGTCCGAAGAGATCACGTTCCATGTGGCTCCGTTCAGCAGCGGTTATCACGCTCTGCTAGGGCGGGAAGCGTTTACAATCTTCCAAGCAATACCCCACCACGGGTATATGAATCTCAAAGCCCGGGCCTAACGGGATCATCACTCTCGCTAGTGATCTGGACATAGCACTCCGCGCCAAAAACAAGACAGCCGCACTGGCCCTCGAGGCACTATCCGAAGCCCTAGCGGCTGAGGAACTGACTGCGTTGCGCTCTACGGTGAATAGGGACGATGTGGTACTCGACAAAAGATCCAAGTCCACCTCCTTTAAACCGGCGAACGAAATAGTCAAATTCCAAGTCCATCCAACGGACCCAAATAAAACAGCTTCCATCGGGGCACAGTTAAACCCTGATGTAGACGCCGCACTGCGAGAGTTCCTACAAGAAAACTGGGACATTTTCTCCTGGCACCCTTCAGACATGCCAGGAATCCCACGCAGGCTGGCCGAGCACAGCTTAAATATCCAAACAGGATTCAAACCTGTCAAACAGGCTCTTCGGCGTTTTTCCGAACCTAAGAGACAGGCTATGGGAGAGGAGCTAGCAAAGCTATTGGAGGCTGGATTCATCAGAGATATAAAACATCCGGACTGGCTGGCAAACCTGGTGATGGTACCAAAGAAGGACAAATCCTGGCGCCTGTGCGTTGATTTTAAAGACCTTAACAAGGCTTGCCCAAAGGATCCCTTCCCCCGCATCGATCAAATTATCGACGCTACCGCAGGACACGATTCGTTGTGTTTCCTCGACGCATATTCCGGCTACCATCAAATCAAGATGGCAGAATCAGACCAATCCACAACGGCATTTATCACTCCATACAGCCCATTTTGCTTCAACACAATGCCCTTCGGGCTCAAAAACGCCGGCGCAACATATCAGCGCATGATTCAAACATGTCTGGCAAGCCAGATTGGCAAAACAGTGGAGGCATATGTAGATGATGTGGTCGTCAAAACAAGACATGTCTAATCTCTAGTAGACGACTTGAGGCTCACATTTGATAACCTCCGAACATACGACATCAAGCTCAACCCGGAAAAATGCGTTTTCGGCATTCCAGCCGGAAAACTCTTGGGCTTCATTGTATCCGGTAGAGGAATCGAAGCAAATCCATCCAAGAAACGAGCTCTATCGCAACTGGATATCCCAAAGGACCTCAAACAAATACAAAAGTTAACCGGATGTGTGGCGGCTCTAAGCTGCTTTATCTCCCGCTTGGGAGAAAAGGCCCTACCCCTTTATCTTCTCCTTCGGCGCACCGAACACTTCGAATGGACGGATGCAGCCATGGCCGGACTCGAGGAGATAAAAGCCATACTTGCAACAAACCCAGTCCTGGCCGCGCCAAATATTGGCGAACCAATGCTATTATACATTGCAGCAACACATCAGGTTGTAAGCGCAGTGCTCGTCGTCGAACGAGAAGCGGATGGACACAGATTCCCCCTTCAAAAGCCGGTCTATTATGTGTCCACTGTCCTCACTCCTTGCAAATCACGGTACCCGCATTATCAAAAGATCGTGTACGCGGTATTCATGGCATCCCGGAAGCTACGACACTACTTTCAAGAGTGTTCAATAACAGTAGCCTCGGAAGTACCACTTAACAATATTATAAACAACCGTGACTCAATGGGCCGGATTGCAAAATGGGCCATTGAGCTCCTCCCGTTCGACATAACTTATAAGCCACGGCGAGCCATCAAGTCGCAAGTCTTGGCCGACTTCGTCGCAGAATGGACAGAGGCCGAACTCCCTAAAGAGTACGGCACATATTCAAATTGGATCATGCATTTCGACGGCTCCAAGATGTTGGACGGACTGGGCGCTGGCATCGTTTTGACGTCCCCCACAGGAGACACAGTTCAATACATACTCCAGATTATGTACACGGACTCCAACAACGCAGCCGAATATGAGGCCCTTTTACATGGTCTCCGGATGGCAGTATCCATGGGCATTCAACGCCTAGAGGTGTGCGGGGACTCGAACCTCGCCATATCCCAAATAAATGGAGAATTCGATGCCAAGGATCCAAAAATGGCAGCTTACCGTAACGCCGTCCTAAAAATGTCAGCTCAGTTCGAGGGGCTTGAATTTCACCATATAGCCCGAGAAAATAATCAGGCGGCAGATGTCCTGGCACGCATCGGCGGAAAACGCGATGTAGTCCCCCCCCCCCCAACATCTTCTTGGAAAGGCCGTTCAAGCCATCCGTAGTATGGGAAGGGGAGCCGAAAAATAACACCCCGGACCCAACCGCACTGCCCGACACCGAACATTCTGACACAATCGGAGGCTCTGCCAATGAAATAACACCTTCAGCCCACGTAATAATGGCCGTCATCGCCCCGTGGACAGAACCATTCCTCGCCTACCTCACTAGGCAGGAACTCTCCGAGGACCAAAATGAGGCACGCTGCATAGTGCGGCGATCCAAAGCCTACAGAGTCCACGAGGGAGAGCTTTATAAGAAAAGCACTACCGGAGTCCTTCAAAGGTGCATCTCCGGAGAGGAGGGGCGGAACCTTCTGCCTGAAATTCATGCCGGACTGGGCGGTCATCACGCTGCAGCTCGCTCCCTTGTAAGCAAAGCCTTCCATGCAGGCTTTTATTGGCCGACGGCCCGGGCAGACGCTCAGGACTTAGTCCAACGATGCACCGGTTGCCAGCTCTTTGCAAACCAAAGCCATATGCCACCCACCGCCCTCCGAACTATCCCCATTACTTGGCCCTTCGCGCTGTGGGGGCTTGAGATGGTTGAACCCCTTAAAGGCGGAACCCACAAGCAAAAATACTTACTGGTCATGGTGGATAAATTCACAAAATGGATAGAAGCCAAGCCTGTTAAGACAGCCGAATCCGGACCGGTGATAGACTTTATATCCGGGGTCATACACTGTTACGGCGTTCCCCACAGCATCATCACTGATAACGGCACGAACTTCACGGCCGACGACGTAAAACTCTGGTGCAAAAACATGGGCATCAAGCTCGATTATGCTTCCGTCTATCACCCACAAACTAACGGCCAGGTCGAACGTGCAAATGGTCTTATCATGAGCAGCATTAAACCCAGATTAGTGCGGTCCCTCAAGGAATCTAACACGCACTGGGTAGAGGAGCTCAACTCCATACTCTAGGGGCTGCGGACCACGCCAAATCGCACCACCGAATACACACCATTCTTTATGGTGTACGGCGCAGAGGCAGTTCTGCCCTGCGACATAATTCATGACTCACCTCGAGTGCGCATGTATGAAGAAAGAGAAGCCGAGCTCGATCGGCAGGACAGCTTAGACGCATTCGCTTCTTCATCTCTAGGAATCCGGTAAGGTACTTTTGGAACACCAATGGGCATAATACGGTTAACCACCATGTTAACTAATCGATTACGAAAAATTGGATCAGATTTTGCAGTTCTTTTTTCTGCAGTACCTCGATGTGACATGAGCGTGAAAGAGGTTCAAGAATCTGTTTTCTTTTTATAAGGGCTAAAATCACTTATTTTTTTGGCTTTTTGAGTTGGGTCCTCATATCGATCCGAATGAATCAGTCTTTCTACAGAGGTCAACCTTTGCCTATTAGGCAAGAGGATAGCAAGTTCTAAATTCTGTCTCGGTAGGACATGGATTTCTATTACTATGAAATTCATAAATGAAAATGAAGTAGTTAAACGGGGGGCTACCGTTATCCTAGAAAAAAAAAATCATTATTTCCTTCCTCTATCCATATTCATGCAGAATTGCTCATGAACTAATACCCAACTCTTTCCATTTATTAATTGAATTCCTATAACAAGTAACAAGTGTTTTATTCCAAGATTAAGTTATTACTGAACAAAGAAAAATTTTCATTATATTATAAAGGATGAAATTTCATTGATAAGACCTCCTCAATTGTAGCCAATATTTTATTGCGAATAATTCCGACAACCTCAGGAGAAAAAAAGGCATTTACTTATTATAGAGATGGTGCGATTTGACTCTTTTTTTTTGCTTTTTTTAGCCCTACCTATACCTCAGCTTGCTATCTATGGAGCAATATGGATAAAAGAAAGTAAGTATTTATCCAGGAAGCCTCCGCCAAGATCCAATTTATTTAAACCCATATTAAAATTCTATCATATGAATGAAACATAGTTTGAAAAAGACGACTAAACAAGTTTGCTTAAAACTTATTTATTCTTAAATTTCCACCCTCAACGGATGGCTCGAGATGATCAATCTTGAAGTGAGAAAAGAAGGATTGACTCTTCCTCAATAAATAAACTATCAACCTCCAAAAAAGTTTAATTAATTTAATTACTAGAATTAGAATTCTAGTAGTAATATATTTTTTCAGTACCAAAAACAATTAACTATAATAACTAAATAAACTATTCCAATGAAAAGATTGAAAGTTTTCAGTAGTTATAACCTTTAGATCCATCTAAGATTTCGATTCCCAGTAAAAAAATATAGAATAGAAAAATATGGGACAAAAAATAAATCCACTCGGTTTCAGACTTGGTACAACCAAAAACACCATTCCTTTTGGTTCGCACAACCAAAAAATTATTCTGAAGGTCTACAGGAAGATAAAAAAATAAGGGATTGTATCAAGAACTATATACAAAAGAATAGGAAAAAGGGCTCAAAAAATAAAAATCTTAAAAATCTAAAATTTGACCTGTTAGTGTTATAAGTTCAAAAGTCTAGTAAAGTAAAAAATATTTTTATGGGAGGAGGAGCGTGACATGGCAAAAGCCCGTTCCGCATTCTATCAACAACAGGCTCGAAGATACCAAAGCAGAGAAGTACGGGCCAAAAATTACAACGTCGGCGAATTAGTTCTACGACTACCGGACAAGAAAAAGGACAAACTCAAGCCCAAGTGGGAAGGTCCCTTCATAATTGACCAAGTCCTAACTGGTGGAGTGTACCGCCAGTGAGATGCATCGGATAACCGACTCGAGCCGAACCCATGGAACGCAGCCCGTCTTCGAAGATTCTTTGCCTAGCGCCGGACTCTATGTTCGTCTCCTTCCTCTGTCCATTTTTTTATATATTTCCTGTCTTACATTTCTCTTCCTCTCTCTCTCCCTCTCTTTCTTATAGCCTTTAAAGGCTCATAAAGTGATGCGCTATCCACGCTCATTAAACCTAGGGGCTTCTTTAAACAGAAGCTTAGTTATACGGGCTTCATACCCAACACATGTGTCACACTTTCGCATGTACCTTTTATTCACCATTATATGCATCGATATGACTTGAGTTTTGGCCAAGCTGGGTTGCCTGGCTCCTGTTCTTACCCCTACGTTCCCGATTGTTCGGCTAGGTGGTAAAGGGAGCACCTCTGCAATTGTTACTGCCGGGTCAGCCGGATGTGTACCTCAGACTGGGTGAAGCCGAAAGCTAGCGTTCTTAAGGGAATATTCGGTCGGTGAACTAAAGATGATCTTTTTTATTTTATTTATCTATATGCCCCAGATGTTTTTCCTGCGTTTCTTTTCGCAGCATGGACATGCACTTTAGGGCATGCCTCCCAGGGAAAGGAACCCCTAACGGAACTATTCTCCCTGGAAGATGTTTCTTACTAACCATGTAATATAACATAACTAGTCGGGCACTTGTCTGTTCACACACTAATGACCCCTACGCCTAGTCTCCATGCATTCCCCGGTTCGTATATAACCGCATGGGAATTCCGACACACTCCGGACCGTCAGGTCCCGAGGCTGAAGCGAAAAGGTCGGCCATGACAAACGATCTACAATTCGGCTAGAAGGCATCATAAATGTCAATTACATTACATAGTCATTTTGACTGATTGTATTCCTCTTCAATACCATCTAGCAGGCTGTCTAATTTACAGTCCTGCTGGGAATACTTCGCGGCCAACTCTACTTGGCCGTATACTAAGCTTACAGGGATCTCCTTCCCATCGGGCCCTACAGGACCGACCTCGGCCATATGGTGGGGTCAGCCTTTGCGTACCGCGTCTTCACCATGGCCCAGGCCTCCCTAGCGCCTTGATGGCAGACTGATATCTTCCACAATCGGAAGCGCCGCCGTGCTCCCTTTTGCTTCTCCGCAAGCTCTCCAAGACCTTCGGGCATGGAGACGGATGGCCACAGGGCCTGGGCGACGCCTCGCATCGCCTGCCGAACTCGATCGAGCAGTTGCGAGAGCTCGGGAAGAAGGTCACCCGTAGAACCAGGCATCTCCTCTGCAGGACGACCTGTCAGCACACCTACAGACATTGCTCTTTTAGTCGACTTCCCCGCCGAACTTTCTTTCAAAAGGTTCGTTCAAGCACTTACAAAATATGCCGCACCGAAGCCGCTGATTCTCCTTCACGGAGTCTGACAGCTGGGCACGAACATCCTTCAGCTCGACGCCCAGCTTGGTGCTGGCATCTCGGAGATCGTTCTTCTCCCCCATCACCTTTAACAGCACCCTCTCACCAGCCTTTAGCTAGCGTAGGAGGTGTTGCCTTTCCGGATTCAATCCGGCGCCATCTGCAATTTCATTTGTCAGATTCGCACCAAAGCCGTGCTTCGCAAAATACTTATCTTTCGAAGTGTATATTACCAGAGGGGGTCTACTTAGGCTCCCCTGCCGCGGCTAGTGCGGCCTCAAGTTGGGCTTTGCACTCTTCCAGCTCCTTAGATAGTTGGGAATTCTTTTCTGTAAGAACCTGCATAACAAATGATCCTTAAATCAGTTATTTTAACTGTTTCAAGTCTCGGGGGCTACTGGTATATATATAATTACCAAAAATTTCTTACCCGTATGTCTTTTACATATTGCTCTGTGGCTCTGGTTAGAGCATTTTGAGTGGCACGGAGGTACGCATTTCCCGACTTAAAGGCATCTAACGCCTCTTGGGAGAAACAAGCGTCACGAAGAATTGTCCGGCGACGCCTGTGGTTCATGGCACTCTCCACCTCAGAGTTGGTGGCAGACAACCTGTCCACATCCTCCATCGGAGGAGCGTCCGGTGCGCGCCTTGTGTTCGGCCCCGCTTCCGGGCCAGGCTTTGGAGCTTGGCTGGTGGAGGCGCGATTGGCAGTCTCTCCGAATATAGTTCGGCGAGGTCTTTTTGTCCTGAAGAGAGCACAAGTGTTAATATGCCCTGAAAGTACGGCACCTGGGATAAGGGGGTGCGCCATACCTTTGCACTGACGCCCCGGTCCGGACTGCACCTCTTTTCTACCCACGGGGCCCTGCGGCCCCTCGTTGGCTTGTCGCCACAGGTTCGGCCTCCCGTTTCTGGGAGGCCGGGATTAGCGCTGGATAATCGGCCGTAATGGCCACCAGGGCGTTGTCCTTGCTCAATTGATGGAACACTCCATCAATCAGATCCACCGAAAACTCCGGATCCTCTTGCGAGTCCGGGTCGAGGGACCGTCTGGGTCCTCGGGTTGTGGAGACGGGCTGTTTATTTCTTTAACAGCCTGGCGCAGTTCCTGCGTCGAAATCACTAAGATTAAATATTTAACAGTGGGGATATAAAACGGATGGGGAAGATGTGATCACTCACCCAGCTTGGAGGATTGTACATGGAAAATCCACCCTTTGGGTCAACGCGGAGAAAATCCTCCTCTTCTCCCTTGTACAAAGCGGACAAGGTCTTTATTAGAGCCACAGCCGAATCCGGCCCCTTACGGCCGTAGCGGGTGGTGTCGTCATCCCCGTTGAAATCCCATATGGGGTGGCCTCTATACTGTACCGGCTGCACCCTCGCATGATGCATGCGGCCATGACCCCGATCATGGTTAGTCCGGAATGAGCTAACAATCTTATCCGGCCCATTAGGTAAACAACACCCTTGTCACTTTCCCTCTGAGGGCTCCGTGGGCGCCAGCTTAGGCGCTTCTTTAAGGGAGCACTGTTGAATTCAGGGAGGCCAATCCGGACAGGATCCGGCAGCGGGACGTCTTCTATGTAAAACCATTCCGAGGGCCAGTCTTCGGACGCCTTCTTTGGCGTTCCGGACAGATAGCCAGTCCCGGCGATGCGCCATACTTCGTCTCCACCCACTTGATACATAGACCCCTTCTTGGAACGAGGAACGAGGCAAAATAGCTCCCTCCACAGTCCAAAATGAGCTTCAACACCCAAGAACAGCTCGCAGAGGGCTACAAAGCCCGCGATATGCAATACTGAGGCAGGCGTGAGATGATGTAGCTGGAGGCCGTAGAACTCCAACAGCCCCCGGAGAAATGGATGGATTGGAAATCCGAGCCCCCTTATTAAATAAGGGACGAGGCACACCCGCTCTCCTTTAGAGGGATTAGGGACGCTCTCCGCTTGCTCTCCGCCGTTGTAGACGGCAAGACCGGCTCGAACCGGGATCATATAGGCCGGGGGGAGAAATCCCTTGGTCTGGAGCGTCACTAACTCGCTATGCGGGACGGAGCATCTTTCCCAATATCCAGGCTTAGGGCTGGAAGGGCGGGAGGAGGAGTCGCGATGGCTGGCCATGGTGGAATGGATCTTTGTCGAATGCGCTCTGATGAACACTCGGGGAGGGGGAAGGTGTGGTTTGGATCTAAATCCTCATCTCCTTAAATAGGTCAGCTTGTTTGCGCAGCTAGGGGTGTGAATGTAAAAACGCTCAGACCTTTTATATTCGTTTGACACGTGGGGAGTGGCCATTATTGGGCACAGAAGCCAAGGAGCGCAACATCTACAAGAAACCGGACTTTATTCAACAGGTACATGGAATTTGGAGGAGAACCCGCCTTGCAATGCCGAAGACAATCTGCACGCCGGACTCATCGTCATTGAAGCCTGGTTCGGGGGCTACTGAGGGAGTCCTGGATTAGGGGGTGTCCGGATGGCCGGACTATACCTTCAGCCGGACTCCAGGATTATGAAGATACAAGATTGAAGACTCCGGCCCGTGTCCGGAATGGACTTTCCTTGGCGTGGAAGGAAAGCTTGGCGATACAGATATTTAGATCTCCTACCCTTGTAACCGACTCTATGTAACCCTAACCCTATCTGGTGTCTATATAAACCGGAGGGTTCTGGTCCGTAGGACAACATACACATCAACAATCATACCATAGGCTAGCTTCTAGGGTTTAGCCTCCTCGATCTCGTGGTAGATCTACTCTTGTACTACCCATATCATCAATATTAATCAAGCGGGATGTACGGTTTTACCTCCATCAAGAGGGCCCGAACCTGGGTAAAACTTCGTGCCCCTTGCCTCCTGTTACCATCCGGCCTAGACGCACAGTTCGGGACCCCCTACCCGAGATCCGCCGGTTTTGACACCGACAGGATCCATTCCTCATTCTAGGTGCCTATGGCCGCGCTCAATTTTTCCGGAGCGGCCTCTGTTTGGTTACAGTCCATTCAGAATCGCCTCTCTGAATTCGATTGGGAGGCATTTGCAGCTCTTCTATGCACTCGCTTTGGTCGTGATAAACACCAAATCCTAATCCGTCAGTTTTACACTGTTCATCAAACGTCCACCGTGGCTGAATACATTGAGCGATTTGAATTAATTGTTAATCATTTAGCTTCATATTCAGAGACCATTCATCCTTACTTTTACCTGACTCGTTTTATCGAGGGCTTGAGGGCGGACATTAGAGCAGTGGTGCTGATCCAGCGGCCACCGGACTTGGATACAACCTGCTCACTGGCTCTGTTACAAGAAGAAGTCATGGACTCGGCGCATCCAGCGCATCCACCGCGGGGCGCGCCGTGCGGCGCTGATGTTCCTCCACGACCCAGCTCGCCGCTGCCATTACCTCTTCCACCGTGACCGCCACCTGCACCGACTTCGACGCCTACAACGGATCGCAGAGGGGTGGAAGGCACGCACGCTGACAATTCCAAGGTCAAGGCGCTTCGTGAATATCGCCGTGCTCGCGGACTCTGCTTCAAGTTCGGAGAGCGGTGGGGGCACGATCACACGTGCCCCACTACGGTGCAGCTCCATGTGGTGGAGGAACTCTTGGAGCTCTTTGGCATCGACGTTGTTCCAGACAATGAGCAACCGGAGGTCGCAATGGCCATTTCCAAGCATGCCCTCACTGGAGATAAGTCACCCAAGGCGTTTCAGCTACACGCGTGGTTCCAAGGTCATGAGATTCTCATCCTGGTGGACTCGGGCAGCTCTACCTCATTTGTGGATGCCGCCCTAGCCACCCAATTGTCAGGCGTTACTCCTTTAGCTCGTGTTGGGCGTGTCAAGGTTGCCGGTGAGGGCGAATTGCAGTGTCAGGCAGCCATTCCTAAATGCAAATGGTCATCACAAGGCCACGAATTCACCACAGACTTCAAGGTATTGTCTCTGGGCATGTACGATGCAATTCTGGGAATGGATTGGCTCGAAGAGCATAGTCCAATGACAGTGGATTGGAAAGGGAAACACATTGCTATTCCTGATGCAGCCGGGACTGTTCACCTTCATGGACACCCATCAACTGCTTCGTGTGAAGTGATCAACAACATGCAGCTCAACAACTTGTGTCGTCAGGGCGCTGTCTCGCATATGGTGCAGCTGTATCACGTCACTCTGGGTTCTGGCGAGGAACAAGAAGCTACACCTGAATGTATCCAAGCTGTCCTGAACCAGTACCCTGAAGTTTTTGAAGAACCTACTGGTCTGCCACCCAAACGCAGCTGTGATCACCACATACCTCTGATTCCGGGTGCACAACCAGTCAATATTCAACCATACCGTCACAAACCAGAGCACAAGACCGAAATTGAAGAACAGGTAGCTGAGCTGCTCAAACAAGGCGTTATCAGGAAGAGCACAAGCCCGTTTGCATCCCCAGTGATACTAGTAAAGAAAAAAGATGGTACTTGGCGTTTGTGTATCGACTACCGTCATCTGAATGCCATGACTTCCATTGCCAAATTCCCAATTCCAGTGATTGAAGAACTACTCGATGAACTCCACGGAGTTGTCTGGTTTTCCAAGCTTGATCTCCGAGCCGGATACCACCAAATTCGCATTGCAGAAGGAGACGAATTCAAGACAGCTTTTCAAACACATTCTGGGCTTTTTGAATTCTTGGTGCTCTCTTACGGCCTGGCTGGTGGTCCAACCATGTTCAACGATGCAGTGACGGGCACCCTCCACCCCCTCCTGCGCAAGTGTGTTCTGTTGTTCTTCGATGATATCCTCGTCTTCAGCCGCACGCTCGAAGACCACACAGCACACCTCGCTCAAGTTCTTCGGCTGCTAAAAAGGGACCAATGGAAGGTCAAAGCATCGAAATGTTGTTTTGGTCAGAAGAAGTTGTCGTACTTGGGACATGTTATCAGTGCTGACGGAGTAGCGACAGAACCCAGCAAGATTCAGATCGTCTCTGACTGGCCTACACCAACAGACATTAAAGAAGTGTGTCGCTTCCTCGGACTCGCGGGCTACTACCGCCGGTTCGTGCGTCACTTTGGAATCATGGCTCGGCCTCTATTCAACTTACTGAAAAAGGGGACCCCATTTGTGTGGACACAAACGACCGAAGAAGCATTCCAGCTGCTCAAACAGGGACTCATCACAGCACCGGTGCTTGCCCTCACCGATTTCTCGAAACCATTCGTGGTTGAGACTGACACATGTGATGCGGGTGTGGGAGCAATCCTCCAACAGCAAGGACACCCCATTGCGTACATGAGCAAGGCGCTCTGCCCCCGGTTCAGAGGTTTGTCAACTTACGAGAAGGAGTATCTCGCTGTTGTGGTAGCTGTTAACCAATAGCGTCCCTATCTGCAACACAGTGAATTTGTGATTCAAACTGATCAGAAAAGCCTTGTGCACCTTGAAGAACAACGAATCACGACCCCATGGCAGCAGAAAGCGTTCACTAAGCTGTTGGGGCTACGCTATACAATCAGGTACAAAAAGGGAGTAGACAATGGAGCAGCAGATGCCCTCTCTCGAGCCACTCACTCTGAGCAGCTACAGACACTCTCTACATGCCAACCAAGCTTGATGGAAGATGTGATTAACAGTTACAATGCTAATCCCCAAGCACAAAAGCTGCTGGAACAACTGGCCATCCGAGCTGACCCAAAAGGCCGTTTCACCTTGGAGCAAGGCATTCTGAGATTCAGAGGAAGAACTTGGCTTGGGGGTTCTACGTCAATACAACAACAAGTGATTGTTGCCTTCCATGACACGCCTATCGGTGGTCACTCCGGATTCCCGGTTACTTGGCGGCGTGTGCGCCAGCTGTTTGCGTGGCCTAAAATGAAGACACATATTCAGCATTATGTCAGATGTTGCAACACCTGTCAGCAAGCTAAACCTGATCGAGCAGCTTACCCCGGATTGCTAGAACCTCTTCCAGTTCCAAAAGAATCTTGGGAAATGATCAGTATGGACTTCATCGACGGGCTGCCTCAATCAGGAAGTGTCAACTGCATTCTGGTCATTGTGGACAAGCTGACAAAATTTGCTCATTTTCTGCCTCTGGCACATCCCTACACAGCTTCAAAAGTGGCTCTGCTGTATATGAATCAGGTCTACCGACTCCACGGATTCCCTGGTTCAATCATCTCTGATCGCGACCCGGTTTTTACTAGCCACTTCTGGTAGGAATTGTTCAAGTATGCTGGCACAGGGCTCCGCATGAGCTCAGCCAATCACCCGCAGACGGATGGCCAAACTGAACGTGTCAACCAGTGCCTGGAAACCTTTTTCCGATGCTTCACACACGCCTGTCCTTGACGCTGGAGCTTTTGGATCCCACTAGCTCAATTTTGGTACAATTCGTCATATCATTCAGCTATTGGTATGTCACCCTTCAGAGCTATGTATGGGCATGAACCACGCCAATGGGGCATTACTGCAACCAATACCTGCTCGGTTCCAGCCTTGCGTTCGTGGCTTGATGAACGTGCAGTAGTTCAGGAGCTACTGCAACCGCACCTCCACCGTGCTCGACAATGCATGAAGCAGCAAGCAGATAAGAAGCGGTCAGTCCGAACCTTCTCTGTGGGTGATCATGTCTACCTGAAGTTGCAGCCTTATGTTCAAACATCAGTGGTTGCACGCTCCTGTCACAAACTGGCTTTCCAATTCTTCGGACCCTACAAAATCATCAGCTACATCAACCCTGTGGCATATAAACTTCAGCTGCCGGAGCGCTCACAAGTGCACCCTGTGTTCCACGTTTCCCAATTGCGCAAGGCTCTCCTCCTAGGTACATCAGCATCTCAAGATCTACCTGTGCACTCTACCATTCCTGCCGTGCCTGCAGCGATTATTGATCAGCGTTGGCGCAAGCGTCGTGGTGCCATGGTGGAGCAAGTCCTCATACGCTGGTCCAACCCAGCAGCCGTCGCTGACTCATGGGAGGATCGTGTGGCGCTCCAAGCTCGCTTCCCATCTGCAAAGGCTTGGGGTCAAGCCTCAGCTCAAGAAAGGGGGGATGTCAGCGCCCCTGGCAACGGGACCCCTCATGTCAGCTCGCCCGCGCCTCCAAGGCTGACACGTCCTCGCAAGCCCTACCCAAGAGTCACTGGGCCTAAGTGGTGTGACCAGGCCCAGCCCTTATGTGCTCATACTTATAACGATGAGGCAGAATAGAAGGGCATCCAGTGGATCACGAAACCTGGCGGCGGCGGCTCTCCTACATGTTCCCCTTTCCTCTTGTATGAACCCTAGCTCGATGGAAATTGCTTGTAATCACCACTACTCTGTACTCTGAGAGATTGCTACCAGTTCAATATATCGATCCCTATCCTTGCTCCTAACACTATGCAGCCAGCCAGCCACATGGCCAGGCCAACAAACGCGGCGACGGATGGAGCTGTTCGAGAGGAAACACATGAGGCAATTCTCGTGCTCTTGACCAACGCAGGTGGAAAACTGTTTTTTCTTATAATCTCTGAGGTGGAAAAAGTAACAGGAGTATCTCCGCGCATCGCGTTGTGTTGACTACCACCTAGGCTTTGCCTACTTTGGGGGTGTTTGGTTCAGGGACTTTTTAGTCCCAGAGACTAGAAAAAGTCCCTAAAAAGTCCCTAGAAACCAAACAGGAGGGACTTTTTCTATAGGGACTATAAAAAAACTCTACTAGAGAGTTTTTTTTAATTAATCCCTGGGACTAGAAAAAGTCCTAGGACTTCTCAACCAAACACCACCTTTGTCAGACCACTAGTGCAGCCGAGTCTGAAAGAAACGGCACTCAAGACTTGTTGGTTTATTGATGGATTGAAAACCCTGCCGGCAGGCAGACTTGTTGTAGCTCTAATCGCACTTGCGAGACATTCAAATGTTCATTTCCCCCGACAGGGACTCTACATTCAGCTATGACAAGCTTGCCCTCACAACTCCCTCGCTCAAACGGCTCAAAAAAAACTCCCTCTCTCACCAGTCGTTTACATATCGCATTTTTTTCCGCTGGTACTCTGAAAAATCTTTTGGTCCACGGAGAAAAAAACGGAATGTTTTATTTGATATTTAATAAAAAACTATGAAACACAAAAAATGTTCACGGGTCTGAGAAAAGCTTACGAATTAGAAAAATATTTGTGATTTTTTTCAAAGATATCATGAAAAAGAAATAAAATCACGTATTTGAAAAAAGTTTGAGTATCAGAAAATTCACGAATTTCAAGATTTGTTCCCTCATTTGAAAATGTTCACAAATTTGATTTTTTTCATGAACTTGACCGTTAATTTTATTTAAAAAGTTAATAAATTGGGAAAACATCATGAATTTGAAAAAAGTTCAAGAACTTAAAAATATTAATGAATTTGAAAAGTTCACCAAATTGAATTTTTTAACAAATTTTTAAAAAGTTCATAGAATTGAAAAAATCATGAACTTGGAAATAGAAAATAATGGAAAAAGAAATGAAAAGTAAAAGACAAAGGAAAAAAGAGAAAGGTAAAAAAAGAAGAAAAAAACAAAGAACCCAAAGCCTAAAAGACGCACCAAGAAAAACCGGGCGAACCTCTATAAGGTTCTAAAAAACTGGTGGGGGCGATAATGGTCTGGCAACCTACATATAGTACCCCCTCCGTTTCGAATTATTTGTCGCAGATATGGATGTATCTAGATGTATTTTAGTTCTAAATACACCCATTTCTGCGATGAGTAATTTGGAACGGAGGGAGTACATCCTAACGAACTAGGGGATGTGTACTGAGTTGCGAAAACAGTTACATCTGGTGCTTAAGATACCAAATAGATATCTGACTATGTCTCGCTTATAGCGAAGGCGGGAGCCCACAGGACACTATCTTTTTTATCTTCTGTTTGTTCATGTTTTTTCGTTTTTTCTTTCTTTTATTATTTTTGCTTACAATTACAAATATTCTAAACATATATATATTACAAAAAGCTTTACATGAAACATTTTAAAAATTATTAATCAAGCATTTGGAAAATGTTAAACGTGTATTGATAAAATGTTTCTCATGTATACAAACAATCTATACAAAAAATATATAATGTGTATGAAAAAGTTGACCATTTTTAAAAAATGTTAATAAAGCATTTGAATTTTTTAATCAGGTATTTGAAAAATGTTAATCAAACATTTAAATAATATTAAATTTATATAGATTTTTTTGTCGTGAACATGAAAAAAATACAATGTGCATGAAAAAAATGTCAACCATGTATTTATAAAATATTAAACGTGTATACAAAATGGTTCCTGGTATATACAAAAAACATAACATATATTAAATAAAAGTAGACATAAAGATATATTTTTTAAAATATTTTTGTACTTAAAAATGTTAAACATGTCTATAAGAACATCCGGCTGGGTGACTTTTTTTGTCCGGGTAGGCAGTTCAGACATTTGGGGGTTATGGGGCGTCCGGTTTTAGATGACTAGATGCTATAAGATATCTCTAACCTATCCCCTATAATTTAGAGGAGGATATGCTCCTCTAAAAAGTGTTGTTTCTAACCGATCCACTAAACTTAACTCTTTATTTTTGACAGATTCGATTAATTTTGGGCCATCGAGTGAAACTTCACTACTCGATTATTTTATTAAATGACATCTTGATTACATACTTCACGAGTTCTTCGTTAAGAGAACCGATTCAAGAAAAACTATAAGAAAATTTACACATTTCAATAGAAACACCACTTCGAACCGATTCAAGAAAAACTATAAGAAAATTTAGACATTTCAATAGAAACACCACTTCGCCAATTGCGTCTGCTAGTCCAATCATAGCTTTCTCCATATCTTCATTGTCTACATTGTTGATATTCTCTATTGGCTTCTCAAGCTTGCACACTTCTTTATTCTCCACCTCCTCAAATTTGGACATTGCATCCTTTCTAGTCTCAGACTTCGACATTGCGTCCTCTCTAGTCCCATTTCTAGCAACTAGTGCACTAACATCTACTTCCTCCGTCCGGATTTATTAGGCCTAAAGATAACTTCTCTTAGACCAAGACACATAGTAATTTGCTCACATTAATTCTTCCATTCCACTCTCAATGCACTCTCTCACATGCATGCAACCAATGAAAAAGCACGCATGAAGTGTATTAATTTTTCAACCATGGCACCAACAACAATAGCTTTCAATGCAACCAATAAAATGATTGCATGCATGCACCTTTCCAACGTGAGGCCTTATAAAAGGGGACATGCTTGTGATGCTGAGAGGCCTAATAAACCCGGACGGAGGGAGTAGGAAACTGGAGATGACACCCATGCGCAACGGGAATTGTGAAAGGATCGTTATGGTTGACTAGAGGGGGGGTGAATAGGCAACTACCAATTTTTAGCTTTTCTTTACCAAATTAAACTTTGCATCAAAGTAGGTTGTCTAGATGTGCAACTAGGTGAGCAACCTATATGATGCAATAACAACAAGCATACAAGCAAGCAAGGGTAGAAACAATAAAGAGGTTGCACAAGTAAAGGTAAGAGATAACCAAGAGTGGATCCGGTGGAGACGAGGATGTGTTACCGAAGTTCCTTCCTTTTGAGGGGAAGTACGTCTCCGTTGGAGCGGTGTGGAGGCACAATGCTCCCCAAGAAGCCACTAGGGCCACCGTATTCTCCTCACGCCCTCACACAATGCGAGATGTCGTGATTCCACTATTGGTGCCCTTGAAGGCGGCGACCGAACCTTTACAAACAAGGTTGGGGCAATCTCCACAACTCAATCGGAGGCTCCCAACAAGACCACGAAGCTTCACCATAATGGAATATGGCTCCGAGGTGACCTCAACCGTCTAGGGTGCTCAAACACCCAAGAGTAACAAGATCCGCTAGGGATGAGTGGGGGAATCGAAAATCCCTTGGTGGAAGTGTAGATCGGGGCCTTCTCAACCACTCCCGAGAAAATCAACAAATTTGATTGGCTAGAGAAATAGATCGGGCGGAAATGAAGCTTGGAGTATTTAATGGAGCTTGAGCAATAAATGGAGCTTGGGGGAGGAAGAGGTAGGTGAGAAGGAGGAAGGGGACTCCCTTTTATAGTGGGGGCAACAATCCCGTTGCCCCCCCACCAACCAACCCCGCACAGGGCGGTACTACCGCTGAGAGGGGGCGGTACTACCGCCAGGCGACGGTACTGCCGCGCTGAGGAGACTTAGTAGGGAACGGACCCAAATGCGGTACTACCGTGGTGGTAGGGCGGTACTACCGCTCCTGGAACGGTACTACCGCCACTACAACCATGACTAGTGCCGCAAAACCCGACACGAGAAAAAGACCTCTCGAATCGAGGCGGTAGGATCCAGACTACCCAGCGGTACTACGGCAGAGGGGTCAAGGGCGGTAGTACCGCTGTGGAGCGGTACTGCCGCCTGTGACCCTTCGGCCGTAGTACCGCAGGCAGTGCGGTACTACCGCTGGGGCGTGAGAGGGAGGGAGAAGGGATCTCTCAAGGAAGCTGAGGACCAGGCGGAGGTGCCAGGCCCCCAGAGGTACTACTGCTGTGGAGCCACGACGGTACTACCGCTGCAAAGCGGTACTGCCGCTTGTGGCTTCTCAGCGGCACTACCGCTGGGTGCGCGGTACTGCCGCTTAGACCTAGACAGAACAAGGAAGAGAGGAGAGATCTCTTCAATGGACAGGAAAAGCTCGGAGGGTGAGAAGCTGATGTGTACGTGATGATTCCACCCAAGCAAAACCCCAACGGACCCCCTCTTGATAGTAGAGTGCCCTCTACGCAACTAGTCCACCGAGAAAGAAACGAAAGAGCTACACCGTCTTGAAATACACTCCGAGGGGAAGAACGCGTCTCGTGCCAGGGGAGAATCTGTGAATTAAACAAAGCACAAGATTAGTCCGCAAACATGTTGTCATCAATCACCAAAACTACCTTGAGAGAGATATGCCGTAACAAATTGGATGCGGTAATTCCTATGAGATTTGATGGTCTAAAAATTTGGTATTCTGATTACCAATGTGATAATTTAGAGTCAAGCACGTACGTAATTTAATATATTTGATTAATATATAGTTGTTGGAAATTTATTTAATATAAGTATTGAAAGTGCAGGTTATCGACCAGAGAGGGGTGAATGGGAGAATTTTACAAATTCGTCAAAGATGGGAGGTTTTGACGAATAACATGGGGACGAGAGATGTAATAGGATGAAAACTAAATCGTCACAATGAAACAAGACATGCACAATAATAGATACAGATTAAGAACATGCAAGCATACATACAATCAGACATGCACAATAATAGATACAGATTAAGAACATGCAAGCATACATACAATCAAAACGTATGCATGATGAATTGAAGGAATGAAATGCATCAAAATGAAAGTCTTCTGTTCAAAGTCGTTAGTATGCAAGACACAAATTCTTCAAGTGCAGAAGTACAAAAAGTAGAGGGTTGAGGAATTTGAAACCAGGCTGGCTCGGTGAAGATACATGATTTGTTTGACCAGTTCCAGTTGTTGTATCAACTATGCGTCTGGTTAGGGAGACTGAGATTGGACTAAAAAACACTAAGTCTTCACCTTATTCCAGCTGTTGTATCAAAAGGCACTAAGTCTTCACCTTATTCCTCTTGAGCTAAGGTCACTTAGACCCCGCCCAATCACTCATGGTAAGTCTTCAAGGTAGACTTCCAAAACCTTCACAAACTCGTTCTATGGCACTCCCACAAATTCGTCTTGGATGCACAGACCATGACACCTAACCGTCTGGTAGAATGATGGTCTTCAAAGGTAACAGGTGTCGGATCACACAGGGTAATCTCTTTAGTGACACTCAATCACTTTGGCTTTGAGTGTTTGGGTTTTTCCTTCCCCGGGGTTTTCTCAAGTTCGCCAGAGGAAGGGTTGCCCTCAAATGACACTTGTCAATCTCTCTCTTGAAGCAGCCAACTAGCTATCGGTTGGGGGGGGGGTTATTTATAGCAGGGGCAACCTGCCAAGATAAGACATAAACATCCTTCGGGCACGACCATTGTCAGGATAAGGATCCACTCAACAGTTGGCAATCGCGTAGCAACAGCCAGAATGACAAATTCATCAGAACTCCCATTTTCCTCACATGGTATGCAAAATCGCACTGGCGAAGTCCTAACTCTTCAGCCAGTCCAGTTTCATCAACGACCAGAAGAACTTCGTCTCTATCGTTAAAGAACTCGACTACATCACAAGAGATTTCTAACGTCTTCACTCGAAAAATAGGTATATTTTTGGGTTTGAGCATCACTTCGTAAATACCCCTATGTATCACCTAGACCCCCTTTAACAGTATGGTGTTTCCTATGACTCAAGTAGAAAGAAATTATGAAAACAAAGTCTTCAAGCTTTCAATTCTTCACATCAATTTCTTCAAAGGTCACACCAAATTCTTCACTGAAGAAATACAATTTTAGGGGTCGTCTTTTGTCGATTAAACCAAATCTCCAAGGACTACATCTCCTGTGTACACTCAAAACACATTAGTCCTTTAATCCATTTGTCTTTAATACTCCAAAACCATCAAGGGGGCACTAGATGCACTTACAAGTATAACATGCAAGATGCTTGTTAAGGTGGATATTTTCTCGTGCATAATGACATAGTGAGTTGGCATAGTTGCATGTTGAGAGAATTAAATTTAGTGGGGCATGCATGATGGCATGATGAGGTGGCATAGTTGCATGTGAGGATAATTGAGTCAGTGGAGATTAACTATTTAGGTATATATGATATATGATATATGATTTCTCGCTGTCAATAGATCAATGTACTCTTCTCACCGATACCAAAATGTGTATCCTTCCTACATACAATTTTGTGCAAATAACGTATTTCAAATTGCAACGAGTCCAGAGAACAAACGTATAAAATGGCATCCACTGGTCCTTTTCACACTTGTAAAAAACCCATCCAGGATATTCGGCATGCCAGCAGTAATCACGTTTACTAACCGGTAGAGGCACGCCGACAAGCTGTTGGCCGAGGACTGAGTCCCCCCTCCTCCCCCCCCCCCGACGAGGGGCGAGGCGGTACCGGCGGGCGGTCTACGGTTGAGATGCGAACACCGATAGGAGTAGGACATACCGAGAAGCGGTGCAGAGCAGTCGAGGTGGCTGCGCGGGCGGCAACGAGCGTAGATCCGTCGATTTGGGCGTCGACGATGGAGAATCGACCAAATTAACCGGCGACAAGGAGCGCGGCAGGTGCTACGGGGGTCAGTAGTAACGCGTGGTGGCCGATGAAGGCAAGTAGGGCAGCGTCGGAATGGATGCAACACATGGTAGGGAGGGTATGATCGAGGGGGTACTTTTACTCCTTCGGTGAGCGGTCGAGTATATTTAGGAGTCAGGCGGGCACGAACGATAAATTTTACTTAAACATTGTAAGGGATCAATTAGATGCAGTTTAGAGGAGGAAAAGTTTCCTCCCCTAACCCTAGGAGACTAGGGCAAACTTTCCCTCCAGACTTGTGAGCCGGTGGATTAGCCTCCCCTTCGCCTGCCGTTCCGGCGGCCGGTGGCGGGTAGGAGAATTTCAGTGCCTCCGCTTCGTTTAGTAGCTTAGGTTAGTGTATTTTAGTCCCCACATGTGCGGAGTTCAGGCGGTTGGCAGCGCTTTTTCTTTGAGTTTGTCTTCGGGCTTCGATCCTCCTCGAGTTTATCCGTTTGGACGAGCCGACGGAGCTCCGCGTAGATCCTGCCATCTTCTTGGGTTAGTGAGGTTAGGGTTTCTCGTCATGTTGTGTGACTTGATGTCAGATGCTTCAGATCTAGCAAGGGTTCAACAGTGGTGACCGTGGCTCCAGGGCGCTGCACGTGCATTAAGACTTTTCGGCTGTCATCGACAAGGTCAAGCCGGCTCCGGTAGAAAGCAGTGACAGCGGCTCGTTCTGACGGTAGTACTGGTCGTTTGATGGTCTAGAAATTTAGACGTAATTTTTGTTATGTTTGAGATACTTTGTACTATAGATGATTTTTTATAATAGATATAATTCATTTATGTTGATAACTGTTTAGGGATCAATTAGGGACACTTAATTGGTTGGTTTGTGAGTAGTATACATGTGGTTGGTTTGTATCGATTTTGGTCCGGTTTTTCATTGATTAACTGGACAATTCTCTTTTTCTTAATTAATCGATGAGGCAAATCTTTTGCCTTCGTTTCGAAAAAAAAGGTTAGAGCAACTTCAATGGGGCGACCCATTTCGTTCGCTCGCGTCCGTTTGGGTCGGCGCGGACAAAAGTGGCGGCCCAACGCGCCGACCCAAATTCAAATCATGTCCGCCTGGCGTTCGCGCCGACCAATTTCTGGCCCAAAATTGCGCCTGAAATGCGTCGGCGCGGATGCGCCGCGCGTCTCCTCGCCGTGCGCCGCGTCCTCATCTGGCGGCCACCCAACCGCCACCGGTCGTCTTATTTATGACGACCACCAACAGCGGGCCCACGCGTCAGCCAGTGGAAGCGTCCTTTTTTAACCACGCATGCGGCGGGGTCGGCCTCATCCACTTCTTCCGTCCACATCTGCCCCCCACCACTCCCTTTGCTTCCTCGCCGGCGACCGCAAACCCTAGCCATGGGCCTCTTCGGCAGCATCAATGGCAAGGGCATGGGCACCCCGGCGCCTCGTCCTCCCGTGCTCCCCTTCCCCCTCCTCCTCCTCCGGCGGCGACACATTTCCGCCCTGGTCGCCGGCGCCTGCACATCCCGGTGCACCAAGCGCGGTGGCACTGGGAGTACAGGCAGCCATTGTCGTACCCCAATATCACGCTGCCGCACCGTTGGCATCTGGATCCGCAGTGGATCCCGGTGCCGGCGGTTCCTCGTACCCAACGGGCGCACGACGACAAGGTGCGCAGGCTTGCCGCAATGTCGACGCGGCTTGCCGCAATGCCGCCGCCCCAGCAGACGCCGGAGGAGGCTGCCCTGGCAGCGTACCAGGCGGCGTTCAGGTGGGCTGGCCCTGCTCCGGTCTTCATTGACCTCACCGACGACGGCGGCGTCGACGGCAAGGGCAAGAGCAAGGTCGACGACGTCTACGGCAGCGTACCGGGCGGCAGCAGGCGGACGCGGACTTTTTTAATGTTTTATTTAATGTTTATTAGATTTAAGTGGACTTTAGCCGGCGTTTGACCGACCACTTTATGTTTAATTATGTTTATTTCGTGCAACTTATTATTATTTTTCCACGGCGGCACATTTGGGTCGGTCTTTTCATTGGACGGTCAAGCCGGCCCATTTTAAAATGCGGACGCGCACGTCCGCCTGGCCAATCCAAACGGATAAAAAATGGATAAAACGTGCGTTTGTTTGGATCGCCCCGTTGGATTTGCTCTTGGATATGCTTAGAGAAATAGAGCAGGGCGGATGGGCAGGGGATCCGGCTGAGAAAGCGAGAAAATAAAGAAGCGGAAAACCAGGGGAAACAGTGAAGGAAAGCAGTTGTCGCTGGTCAGAGCAGTCATCGCTCCTATTTCCACACTACACAAAATGGGGGCAGGGCAAAGCACCAGCGCGGCGGAAACAGTACCGCGGCACAGACTGCGCCATCACCACCAGTCCATCTCGCCCCCAGCCCAGAGGCTCCTCCACTCGCCTTTCCCCTCCCCTCCTCCGCCGCCGCCTCTCCCTCGGCGCAGCATCACCCCCTCGATCCCACGCTCCCCCGGCCAGTTCGCGGTCTCCCGCCGCGATTCCGCGCGGTGGGACGGCCGATCCGGCCGGGCCCTGTTCGTGTGGTGTGGGCACGTACTTCGCTCGGACTTGCGGGGAGAATCGGCGGCCGGATCGCACGATGGGCAGGTTGGTGGCCTGTTTGCTTCAGTTATTGCTAAATTGTGCGTGTGATTTCGTGGTAGCCATGTGAGGGCGCTTGTGCTTCCCGGAATTGCATGCGTGTCTCGCGGCTTCAGTTTGTGCTGCAGTTCGTGGAATGTGCGATCCGGTTCTAGGAGGTCCGAATATAGGTCGTTTTTGGTGAGATTTTTTCGCTAGTGGGTTTAGTGTTAGTCTACTGTCTAGTTGATCGTACAAGTGTTCTAGGTGATTTTATAAGTTAGGCCAACAGAAATAAAAATGGTACTAGAGAAGATGTGATACGTTTTACTGTTTGGAAGAGAAGGGCTAGAAGGATTTATGCATCCAATGTCATGTTCATACTTCTGGACCGTGTAGCTAGTACGATCACTGGAGGCAATGTTGCTTATGGCATATATGATACAGTAATGTAGGGTTTTCTATATTTCAGTGGTTTAATTTCTGGCATGCATCATTTTTTCTGTATGACAATTCATGAACAGTGATTTCCATGTTGAACTATTGGTGAATCTTGGGTGCTATCTCGCTGATATGTGCTTGTTTACTCCTTTTTTCACAGGGATCTTCTACTGGATAGTGTGGTATTGTGCTGAAATCACCGCGGACACTCTTTTGTGATTGTCTCTGATACTGATTGGTGTATTGCGCCTCTTCTTCTTCATCATCAATGGGCATTGTGAAGGTTGCAAGTGGTGCGCCTATAGCGAAGAGTAGTTACAGCCGTGAAAACGAGGACCTTACACAAGAGGAGAGATTACTGCTTGAGAGCTTTCCTAGTCATGATTCTGCCGATGACTGCGAACATGCGGAGGTCGATTGTGAGCTTGCAATGTCTGGAGGCCAGTTGTGCAATGTGCCTTATGGGCTTTATGATCTGCCTGAGTTAAATGACATACTGTCTCTGGAGACGTGGAACTCATGTCTAACAGAAGAAGATAGATTCCGTCTAGCAGCATACCTCCCGGACATGGACCAACATGACTTGTTTACAACAATGACGGAGCTCTTGAGTGGCAGTGCTATGTTCTTTGGGAGTCCACTTAGAGGGTTTTTTGACAGATTGAATGGTGGATTTTATTCTCCAGAAGTTTCTCGGGCAAGAGAATTACTGATGAACTTTCAGAGACGAAGGTATTATCATTTTCTGAAGTTGTATCATGATGGCATTGTTTGGAAGTTTGCGTGCATGGACAAGCTGTGGAGAAGAAGTCTTGTGGATACTAGTCTTGAGGAGAAGATTCACATTTGGCACAACTGGATACAAGAGAAGCTTCTCACATTTGCAGATCCAAACAGTTCTCCTTTGAATGCAAGACTATCAAATATTGGTGAGGTTGAAGCTGCCAGTTTTGCATCATTGAAGCGAGCTAAACTTATAGAAGGGACATCAAGTACCAATTGGTCAGCCAAATACAAGGAGATAGTCCATGAAGCAAAACCAGTGGAAATTAGCTCATCGAACAGTCACATTTTTCACCTTCAAGATGTGCCAGGTGAAAAATGTAGCAAACCACCAAAAGTCGTGCTTAAAGCAAATGCCGACAGTGATTTCCTTGCTGATGGCAATGCAGGAATATGTCATACACCAGGACTGATCCCACTCGCTCAGCTGGGAGTGCAGGTCTCCACCTTTTCTCCTTATGCTTTTTCACAGCATGTACATAATTTTTCTGTGAATCCATCTTATCCTTTATACATAAACACAAGGAGAAATTCTTTAGGCAGTTCAAGCTCAAAAGCCTGGCAGTTGGAGGGTGCACTAGAAACTTACCCTATCTTGGTCAAAAGCCCATTTGGAGTCCAGCATGCTGTTTTGGAGGATCTCAAAACAGGCAACCATTCTGCAGCGTTGAGTGGGTATCAGTCAGCAGCTAATAAACCTATCACAGCATATTCAGATGAAGGAAACGACACAAGAGAATCCCTCCATGAGAAGAACCTTTTGAAGAACTTTGGTCGGCCGGGTGCCATGGTTCCTGAAAGTTCTCCTGGTCTGTATATGAGAACCGCCATTGGCCACGAGACGAACGGATTGATGAAAATGTCCAACCCAGGAAATGCTGACATTATTTCTGAGATGCTTACCCTTGGTGCAAGCACAAACCCACCTTATAACTTCCCGATGCAGTCTGAGACAGTGCTCAAACAGCATCATGATGGGCTGAAGACGAAGGCACCTCCTTTCATGAACTCTGCTACAAGAGTTGAAGGACATAGATTCCCTTACACATACGCAAGGAGGAAGCCACACAGGGCGGTCGACCTCGTGGATCCTGTTGAGACGCCGACCATGGTGGGTTCAGAGACAGCGAGTGGGCTGGCTAGCATGGCAAATGTAAAGGCGAAGGGCATCAAACTTTGAAGTTTGCGAGCAACAAACAAGGAGATCTGATTATAGAGATGGGGAGTTGGCTTAACATCTAGCTAACATAGTAAATAAGGGTAATGTTTTGCTTTCTGTTGCGAAGTCGAATTGGCTGAAGCCTCCCTTTGTTACAGTATCATTCGGTATCTCAAGAGGACAAGTAGATAACAATCCTGTTAGATGAAATATGCAAAGCAGTCGAGTCTCACACCTAATTATTTCCCAATGACTCTTTGCTGCAATCATATAGTAAATTCTTATGGGCTTCAGATTTCTCTGTGATATCTATATATTTCTGATGTAGTATTATCTCTTTTCTCAATTTTCGTTCCGTTCAGTCAACACAGTCTCTAATATATGTTAGCCATTTATGTGAAATGTAATTGTACTCAACTTTGACGAAAAATGAAAACTGGCAGCGTAGTTTCTACGTGACAAGCAAGTTGACAAGTGTGCTATACTTCACTACAATCTATGTATGACTGAATTTTCACAGATTCGTCGGTTCAGAATTCGAGATTTGAAATTTGAAATTCGTGTTATCTCTAGCATCAACCAGAGAGGATAATAAAGTATAAACCAAACCATGCCACCATCTTATATTACCATATCAATGGATTAAGGCATATGCCAAAGAAAAAACTTGAATAAAATCATATTATACCCTGAATTCTTTTTATGTTGCGCGATCCAAAAGGAAGATGAATCCGAAATAGGGTTTCCCCCTGCTTTCTCTCCCTAATAATAAAGCACGGATTGACTTTGTCGGGTTTACCGTCACAATACGAATTTTTTTGGAATAGCAGAGGTCTTAAGGACTTGGCTAAGAGAAGGTTTCTAGTTGATGCTTCGATAGAACACAAGTTGGATTTTATCGCTATTTCTGAGACTGGTAGGGACAACTTCACACCCCAGTTTCCGAGTACTCTATCGGGAGGTGTGGAGTTTGATTGGCATTGTCTGCCTCCAAGAGGAAGATCCGGTGGGATTCTACTTGGGGTCAAGTGTGATTCCTTAGAAGTCCGGGATGTGGTTATGGGTGATTTTGCGGTTAAGTTTAGGGTCAGATCGAAGACTGATGGGTTTCGTTGGGCCTTGGTGGCGGTATATGGTGCCGCGCAGCCTGAATTCAAACCAGACTTTTTGGCGGATTTAGTCCGTATTTGTGGTAGCGAGCAGCTCCCAATTCTGGTTGGGGTGATTTCAATATTATCTGTAGACGGGATGAAAACAACAGTGATAACTTTGACGGCAGATGGTCGTTCATGTTCAATACTATCATTGAAAGCTTGGATCTTAGAGAGATAGAGCTATCTGGTCGAAAATTCACTTGGGCTAATTTATTACCAACCCCGATGTTTGAGAAGCTGGATCGTGTCCTCGCTAGTGTCGAATGGGAACAGAAATTTCCCCTGGTAACGGTCCATGCGTTATCCCGAGCCGTTTCCGACCATACTCCATTGCTCGTTGACTCAGGAGAGGCAACGCATGTGGGGAACAAGAACACGTTCTCTTTCGAATTAGCGTGGTTTGAGAAAGAAGGGTTCATAGATCTGATAGCCAGAGAATGGGCTAAGGATTCGGGTGGGAGGTCGAATGTTGACAGATGGCAAAACAAAATAAAACATCTAAGGCAATTCTTACGTGGATGGGCTAAACATTTAAGTGGAATTTATAAGATTGAAAAGGATAGACTCCTTGACCTTATTCAATCCCTAGATGTAAAGGCCGAATCCTCCATTCTAGATACCAGAGAGCTGGAAACTAAAATGGAGGCGGAGTTACGATTGAAAGAGCTTCTTCGAGAGGAGGAATTGTAGTGGGCATTGCGTGCGGAAGTCCGCAAAATCGTCAAAGGGGACGATAATATCCAATTCTTCCACATGATTGCAAATGGCAAACATCGAAAGAAGAGAATCTTTCAGCTCGAGCAGGATGAGGGGACGATTTTAGGGCAGAAAAATTTAAAATTATACATCACGAACTATTATAAACAGTTGTTTGGGCCTCTAGAGGATAATTTCGTTTCCTCGGATGAGTCGAGGATAGAGGGTGTCCCTCAGCTTGCTGTTGATGAGAATGAAATTTTAACCGCCCCGTTTTCGGAGAAAGAGGTGTTTGAGGCTATATCACAAATGAAGAATAATAAAGCTCCAGGCCCGGATGGTTTTCCGACGGAGTTCTACAAGAAGTGTTGGCACATTATCAAAGGGGACTTGATCCCGTTGTTCCATGATTTATTCAGTGGGCAATTACAGTTGTCTCACTTAAATTATGGAACAATAACTTTGCTTCCTAAGAAAACAGACGCCATGCGGATCGAGTAATTCAGGCCAATCTGTCTTCTTAATTTCAGCTTCAAGATTTTCACCAAGGTGGGGACGAATAGGCTTACACAGATTGCGTGTACTGTGGTGCAGCCTTCCCAAACTGCTTTTATGCCGGACAGAAACATTCTAGAAGGGGTTGTAGTTCTGCATGAAACGCTCCATGAGATCCACACAAAAAACTAGATGTGGTGGTTTTCGAAGTGGATTTTGAAAAGGCGTATGATAAAGTCAAATGGCCCTTCTTTCAACAGGCTTTGCGCATGAAAGGATATGATCAGGCCTGGAGGAACTAGGTTGATTCTTTCACGTAAAAAGGGAGTGTTGGTATTAAAGTGAATGATGACGTAGGTCACTATTTCCAGACACACAAAGGCCTGAGGCAAGGTGACCCGATGTCACCGATTCTTTTCAACATTGTAGTTGACATGTTGACAATCTTAATAGGAAGGGCGAAGGAGAATGGCCAAGTAGGTGGCCTAGTTCCGCATCTAGTAGATGGCGGGGTGTCAATCCTTCAGTACGCTGATGGCACTATCATCTTCATGGAGCACGATCTGGCTAAAGCAAGAAACATGAAGCTTGTGTTATGTTTGTTCGAGCAATTATCGGGGTTAAAGATTAACTTCCATAAAAGTGAATTGTTCTGATTTGGAAGAGCCAAAGATGAACAAGATGCGTACAAACAATTGTTCGGATGCGAATTGGGATCTCTACCCTTCACTTATTTGGGTATACCAATTCACCATCGCAAGCTTTCCAACAGAGAATGGAAGTGCCTTGAAGCGGTTTGAAAAGAAACTAAGTTGCTGGAAGGGCAAGCTTATGTCATACGGAGGTCGATTAATTCTCATTAATTCGGTCTTTACAAGTATGCCTATGTTTCTTTTTTCCTTTTTTGAGATACCAGTTGGAGTCAGGAAAAGGCTAGACTTCTATCGATCTAGATTCTTCTGGCAGAGTGATGAATTAAAACGAAAATACAGACTCGCTAAATGGGATATTATTTGCAGGCCGAAAGACCAAGGGGGTCTCGGTATTGAAAATTTAGAGGTGAAGAACAAATGTTTACTCAGCAAATGGTTGTTTAAACTATCTGTAGAGACAGATGCCACGTGGGCGCAGTTATTGCGGAACAAGTACCTTACTTCCAAAACATTGTCCCAGGTGACAGTGAGGCCGACCGATTCACCTCTTCGAAAAGGACTGATGAGAGTGAAATCAGCCTTTTTCAATAGAACTAAATTTATAGTTGGAAACGGTACTACCACGAGGTTCTGGGAGGACACATGGCTTGGGGAGACACCACTTGCACTCCAATATCCATCTCTCTATAATATTGTGCAGCGAAGAGAAGCTTATGTTGCCACAGTATTACAGTCCAACCCTCTAAATATTCAATTCAGAAGGACGCTAGCGGGAGATCGTTGGGAAACTTGGCTCCACTTAGTGAGAAGACTAATGGAGGTCGAGCTCTCTCAACAACCCGACAGGGTGAGCTGGAAACTAACAAAGAATGGAGAGTTCTCGGTTAAATCCATGTATGTGGATGTTATCAACTCTAGTGCTATTCCTTGTTCGAAACATGTGTGGAAAGTCAAAGTGCCTCTAAAAATCAAAGTGTTTATGTGGTTTGTACATAAACAAGTTATTCTAACTAAGGATAATCCGGTCAAACGCAATTGGACATGATCTACAAGATGTAGTTTCTGTGACAAGGATGAATCTATCAAACACCTCTTTCTCGAATGCCCCTTGGCAAAAATTTTGTGGCGGACGGTGCACTTAGCTTTTAATATTACTCCGTCGAATACCATCAACACGTTATTTGGGACCTGGTTAGATGGGTTAGACCCCGTATTCGCGAGACATATTCGTGTAGGAGTATGTGCGTTATTATGGGCTATTTGGAACTGCAGAAACAATTTGGTTTTTAACAGAACAACAAACATTCATTTCTTGCAGGTTATCTTCCGTGCCACTGTTAGGGAATATAGTAATTTCAAAAATTTCCTACGCACACGCAAGATCATGGTGATGCTTAGCAACGAGAGGGGAGAGTGTTGTCTACGTACCCTCGTAGATCGAAAGCGGAAGCGTTAGCACAACGCGGTTGATGTAGTCGTACGTCTTCACGATCCGACCGATCAAGTACCGAACGCACGGCACCTCCGAGTTTATCACACGTTCAGCTCGATGATGTCCCGCGAACTCCGATCCGGCAGAGCTTCACGGGAGAGTTTCGTCAGCATGACGGCGTGGTGACGATGATGATGTTCTACCGACGCAGGGCTTTGCCTAAGCACCACTACGATATGATCGAGGTGGATTATGGTGGAGGGGGGCACCGCACACAACTAAGAGATTAAGAGATCAATTGTTGTGTCTATGGGGTGCCCCTGCCCCCGTATATAAAGGAGCAAGGGGGGTTGCGGCCGGCCAGGGAGAGGGCGCGCCAGGAGGAGTCCTACTCCCACCGGGAGTAGGACTCCCCCCTTTTCCTAGTTGGAATAGGATTCGGGAGAAGGAAAGAAAGAGGGGAAGAAGGAAAGAGAGGGCCGGCCCCCTTGCCCTAAACCAATTCGGTTTGGGCCTTGGGGGGGCACACCCCACACTTCCCTTGCTGCCCTCTATTTCCACTAAGGCCCATGTAGGCCCATTAAGCCCCCGGTGGGTTCCGGTAACCTTCCGGTACTTCGGTAAAATCCCGATTTCACTCGGAACACTTCCGACATCCAAATATAGGCTTCCAATATATCAATCCTTATGTCTTGACCATTTCGAGACTCCTCGTCATGTCCTTGATCACATCTGGGACTCCGAACAACCTTCGGTACATCAAAACATATAAACTCATAATATAATTGTCATTGTAACGTTAAGCGTGCAGATCCTACGGGTTCGAGAACTATGTAGACATGACCGAGACACGTCTCCGGTCAATAACCAATAGCGGAACCTGGATGCTCATATTGGCTCCTACATATTCTACGAAGATCTTTATCGGTCAAACCGCATAACAACATACGTTGTTTCCTTTGTCATCGGTATGTTACTTGCCCGAGATTCGATCGTCGGTATGTCAATACCTAGTTCAATCTCGTTACTGGGAAGTCTCTTTCCTCGTTCCGTAATACATCATCCCGCAACTAACTCATCAGTTGCAATGCTTGCAAGGCTTAAGTGATGTGCATTACCGAGAGGGCCCAGAGATACCTCTCCGACAATCGGAGTGACAAATCCTAATCTTGAAATACGCCAACCCAAGAAGTACCTTTGGAGACACCTGTAGAGCACCTTTATAATCACCCAATTACATTGTGACGTTTGGTAGCACACAAAGTGTTCCTCCGGTAAACGGGAGTTGCATAATCTCATAGTCATAGGAACATGTATAAGTCATGAAGAAAGCAATAGCAACAAACTAAATGATCAAGTGCTAAGCTAACGAAATGGGTCAAGTCAATCACATCATTCTCCTAATGATGTGATCCCGTTAATCAAATGACAACTCATGTCTATGGTTAGGAAACATAACCATCTTTGATCAACGAGCTAGTCAAATAGAGGCATACTAGTGACACTCTGTTTGTCTATGTATTCACACATGTATTATGTTTTCGGTTAATACAATTCTAGCATGAATAATAAACATTTATCATGATATAAGGAAATAAATAATAACTTTATTATTGCCTCTAGGTCATATTTCCTTCAGCCACTACACTCATCCGTATGTGGTCGCTACTCACTCTGACGGAGCCCAGGGAGCGTTTGGTTACTGGATCTATCTGATGGAAGATGGTAGTTCGGGATATCTTCAACCGGTTTGGATGACGGTCATGTAATAGGATAGGTTTTTAGGTTCCTATCTTATATTTTTGCCGGCTGGTTGTGGCTTATCCTATCATGATGCTTTTGCTCTTTGTGAGCTTTTTTGTTTTTCTTACCTGAAGACCTTTGTGGACCTTTTTGCTTATTATTAATAATATGGCTGTATGCATCATTCTAATGCAGAGGCCGGAGCTTGTTCCCATTTTCGAAAGAAAAAACAATACGCTTTTTTCCATGATTTTACGCTTTCAGTTCGACTTTAAAACATATATGCGAGGTGGTATTAATTCGGAGAATCAATTCGTGTGCATAATCATCGCGCCGTCGTCTGCTGTCGTTTCGCTCGGGAACGAGCGAGGCACTGGCTCGCCAGCCGCCTCGTGCTTCGTGCGCATGGGCCTGCCCCAGGCGCCCTGGCCCAGCTCTGTCCGCGTGAACACCCAGATCCACAGCCGTTTGGCCCATTGGCCCAATGTGAGCACTGCCCGCTAATCCTTACCCAGTGCACATTTTGCTATCCCCTGCATGCTCCCTGTGTAGGCCAGTTCTGCAGGATTCGGCCCGACTATGTTTCTTCTCTGTCCGCTGCAATTTCTGTCGGTGTTTGTGAAAAGGGAGAAGGTTCTGGTTAATAGATAGTCCCACGTCGTCTTCTTGTACTCAATCTCACCCGTTTAAATATGTTTACGAGTTAACGGCAACAAGCAGCATTGAAAGAGTTGGTCAAAGAAGGAATCAATGGGCATCCTGAAAGGGTGAGGAAAGAGAGGAGGGACAAGAACCGGGGTGAGCTGCACACCGGCGGGGTCGTGCTGCTGCTCGTGCAGATCAAAGGGCTGGGCGTCGGCTGCCTCGGGCGATCTACAACACACGCGTCCACTGGGTCCCACATCACCGCCTAGGCCTACCCTCATCCCTTAGTTTTTTACCCACACGTAATCCTCCGATTCATGCGCCGCGTGGTTCCAGGCTTGCTGCACGTCTGGTTGATGGGAATTAGCAGACCCATACTACACTAGCCTTCTTTTCCTTCAAAATACAAAAGCTCAGGTTTTATGCACCGGTACTAAATGTTTTAACCACCGAATAAAATACCGAAGCACCGAATTAAAATGGGATTGGTTGCAAATCATCCACGAGAACAGACCAAGATAGTCCATCAAACGCAATGCATTGGGTATTATGGCCCTTGTGAAACTGTAGTACATACATGCTGAATGTCAAAACGTTTAGTACAAACTATACTTTGCTTGCTCTTGAGAAGATAAAACCGACATAAAACTGATTATTATTCCGCCATAATTAAAATCTAGACTCCCAAGTCCCAAGAAATTATCATGCCCGTGGCGGGTAACAGCGAGCCGACTGCGACAAGGGTTGCAGCAGTGGTCGTTGATGTCGCCGAGCTGGCTGCAGCGACAAGGCGCATGAGGATAAATGCAAAACGACAAGTGTGTGAAGTGGACAGTGATTAACAGCTACATGGAGAGTGATAAGAATGCATACCTGTTTTTTTTGTTTTTTTCTTCCTACATCCGGATGGCGCCTAGCATTGGCCAAAGAGATATCATTGTGGTGTCAACTATAATTAAAATGGGTTTACAGGCTGTGCATAACAGTATATTTGTAGCGCCCTTGGGATTATTATGCACTAGCATATTAAATTACTCCCAACCTAATAATAAATAACGGATAGAGGAAGTAGTAATAACAGTAAGTGTGATGACATGTGCGGTACCTACAACCAAAGTGTTGATGAAAATACAACTCCCATAAAATTATATACATGTCAATATTTCTACCATTGCAACCACGAACCTAGCTATTTTCTGCCATTATATTTTGATCAATTCTCTCAAATACTAGATTCGTCGAAGATTAAAAGGCCCTTGATCCAATTCTCTGGAACCAAGGCACTATGCAGCTTTTGACAGAATTTTTATCCCGTTGCATCGCACGGGTCATTTTCCTAGTATATTATAAAGCCTGGACCAAAGCACACAAGTAGCAACAAGGTTCAACGCACATACAAACACACACACCAAAGTACAATAAGCACACCAGAAGTCTAGCTGGGGAGCAACACAATAATCCCCAAATAAGAAGCCAAAAGACAGCTACACTAATCCGGCTTCGGGGGCGGAGGGGGGAGCGGCGGTGCAGACAAGCGGGCGGCGATGGACCGGAGCCAAGCGATGGCCCGGTCGATGAAGACCCGATCCTGGCACCGACTAAGCGGTTGCCATAGCTGTAGAAAACCACAGAGTTTGTATATTGCATCAGTCGCACGAAAAGGAATAACATGCTCAATCACAAGCTTATTACGGATATTCCAAAGCGTCCAAAGGAGGGCACCAATGGCCACCCAAAGGGCCAGCCGCCCAACCGTATGGATGGGCTCAAGCACCTCCCCAAACATATCGGGGAGGTTGGTATGGCACCATCTGCCACCTGCAACCTCCCGAAAGCAACCCCAGAGGAATCTCGCCGCCGGGCACACGAAGAATATGTGGTTAGAGTCCTCCGGGGTCAAGCACAAAGGACACATCCCGTCGGAGGGGCCGTTACGCTTCAGCACCTCCGTACCGGATGGGACTCGTCTGCGCACTAATTGCCAAAGGAAGATCCTAATCTTCAACGGCAGCTTAATCTCCCAAAGGAGGTTCAATTCTATCGGTCCCGGAGTGGGCATAATCGCATGGTATAGCGATTTCGCTGAGAACCGCCCACTGGGCTCGAGGTACCAATGGACTACGTCCTCCTCCTCGGATGGGGAATGGAGGGCAATGCATGCTACGAGGTCCTCCCACATATCCAGCTCGCCGGGACCGAAGGTCCTTGTAAAGGCTATCTACGTGAGGTTCGACAAGGCTGACGCCACCGTCAAACACTTGTCGGCGCAGATATTGAAGAGGGCCTGGAAGCGGGAAGCGAACGGCAGGGAACCGCACCACCAGTCCAACCAGAAGAGGGTGGCGGTGCCTCGGCCCACCTCCATTGACTATTTGATCCGAAGCACTGGCATCAACTACACAATCGTTTGCCAGAACTGTGATTTTCCGGCTCTTTGCGCAAACGCTAGGGGTTGGCCCCGTAGGTATTTAGCTCAAATAATGTCAAGCCATAGGCCACCCTCACCAGAGGCGATCCTCCATAGCCATTTAGCTAGAAGGGCAATATTTATCCTTTTGGATGAGATGATCCCAAGACCCCCTAGTCCTTGGGCTTGCAGATCTCCGTCCACTTCACCATAAGGAACGCCAAAGAACAATAGGCTTCGGAGGCATTCGGAAAGCTCAAACCAAAACCTCTTCTAGTGATAGAATAGGAACCGAGGTCTCTAGGATTCCATCATTTTCCCGTGCCTACTCCTCCTAAGCTTCTTTTCTTAACCTTCCTCTCTCATAGCGAACATCTCTTATCACCTCAATATATGTACATATATTTTAGTTTTTCTGCTAAAGTGATTCAGCAACAAAAAAGAGGAAGAGGAAGGAGCGCATAAGAATGATAGGAATGAGAGGAACCGATAAGTTAGGCTTTCCTATATCTTCTCATTCCTACTGCTCTTATGCCCTCTCTATCTTACTCTTCCTAGCTTGCATTCGACTCACATTGAATATGTGCACACATGTATGTGCTTTCTAAGCTAAAGCAACCAAGCAAGCCAAAAAGGGAAGAGGAAGGAGTGCTTGAGAACAATAGGAATGGGGGGAAACACCAAATCGAGTTCTCACCTCCAATACTAGAGGTGAAAACAAGACAAGTCATACTTTCCTCCATCTTTTCATTCCCACTGCTCTTCTCTCTTCTCAATTAGCCTTCAAGGTCTCAGATTGTCTAAGTATGTCGCACAATTCTAAAAAAGCACTTAAGAAATGTACACACACATCTACGACTTTTTCATTATTATATTGTGCAAGCCAAAAAGAAGCGGAAGGGGTGCTCAAGAACTATATAAATGGAAGACATCAGGAACCTTAAGGGAGTCAAGTAATGAAGACACCGAGTGCATCCAACATCACTAGACAGTCGATGTCAATGGGTCCTATTGTCTTGTGCCATTAATGTAATAAAGCATGTACATGGAGATTTTCAACTTCTAGACATCCGAGAAGCAATTCATTTATACAGTAGAAGCTATAAGTCAGAAATAGTATGAACTTGAAAATTTAAGCCCGCTAACAAACTTCATAAACTTAAAAATGACGGGGAAAAATATTGGGGAAATGATCCAATTAATGAGTCGGCTGATCCCACTTGCTGCATCGTTCACACGCCGGGCCGTCCGATTCGTTTTGATCGGTCCAAGCAAGTGAAGGCGCGGAGGAGACAAGAAACTTCCCGAAACGCTATCTTCTCGCTCGACCTTATCCACTCGTTCGACCTGTCTTCCTCGTCTCTTCTTTTTCCCAATTCTCTCCCTACTCGGCAACATACAGGGCGACACTCTCTCCTTTTCCTCCTTCGTGCTTCCATGGACAGCCGACACCACGAAGACGCTGCTGTGAGGAGGCGTTGCTAGCAACAAGTAGCAAGCACCAGATGCAACAAAGGTCTTGTTGCAGGATCCATGGAGTGTGTATGAATAAACTGGTGATGCCCCTATCACATACGGAACCTCATCAACCAAGTCCATGGAGTGCCTGCTTCAAGGTGCATGTGTTGTAGGCTAGGCCCCGGACGCTATAGGTGTGTGTCGCTCATCGTTGATTTGTGGACGAAATCAACGGCCTGATGCTACAATTTCTTTAGACGGAATTTTTGCAACAAAGGTCTTGTTGCAGGAATGCAGAGAAGAGGTCGGAGATGTTGTAATTTTTGCAAAGGATCTTGTTGCAGGAATATAATGAAGAGAATTTTTTATGCAACAAAGGTCTTGTTGCGGGAATAGAGAGAAGAGTGTTTTTTTCAACAAAGGTTTTGTTGTAGGAATAGAGAGAAGAGTTTTTTTTGCAACAAAGTTCTTGTTGCAGGCATGTAGATCACCCTGGGTGTTCAGGTATTTCGGTTTGGGTAGTTCGGTTTATGGGTAATTTGGGTACTCAAAAATGGGAATCGAAATTTTTCCTGCAAAAATAATACCCGAACCAAAATTACCCAAAATTTCGGTTCAGGTAATTCGGGTACCCAAATATCCCGAAATATTCGGAGCACGCATCAGCTTTTGGTATGAATAATTCAGGTAGTATAGGTATTTTAGTTAGTATGGGTAACATGACAGTGTAATAGTAGCATGAATAATTTGGTTAGTATGAATAATTCGAGTAGTATGGGTATTTCGGGTTTTCTAGACTGGGAACTGAACCCTAACCCAAAAACCATATAGCCAGGAGATGAGAATCGAACCCTAACCCAATACCCGAATTACCCAACAATTCGGGTAATTCAGTTCGGGTTCGAATAGCGGGTTAGGTTACTCATACGCCCAGGGTGACATGTAGAGAAGAAGCCTTAGGTGTTGCAACTTTTGCAACAAAAGTCTTGTTGCTGAAATACAAAGAAAAGGTTAGAGAGACTTTTGTAACAAAGATTTTGTTGCAATGTAGTTTTGCAACAAAGGTATTCTTACAGGAAAATAGAGAAGAGGAAATCAAATGGCTTGTGACATGGAAAATGTTCAGCGTCAACCGGTTGAAAACAATCGATGCGTCCGCCACCTCCTTTAAGCGCCACGAGCCCTCAAGGCCCCACTTAAAGAAACACGAGACATACCTCTTTGTCCAGAAAAACATCACGTTTCTTCCTCCATCTCTCATCTACTCCCTCCGTCCTAAAATAAGTGACTCGACTTTGCATTAACTTTGTACTAAAGCTAGTACAAAGTCGAGTCACTTATTTTGGGACGGAGGGAGTATATGTTTTCTCCAACATTACCTATGTTGCAAAAATTCTTGCACAACACTACCCTTGTTGCAGAGAAAAGTGAAGATAGAGAAAAAAAAATACCACAACACAACCTATATTGCAAAAAATCCCGCAACATAATCTATGTTGCAAAAAAACTCGCAACACAACTTATGTTGCAAAAAAAATTCTGCAACGCCACTTATGTTGTAAATTTCTGCAACACGATCTTTGTTGCAAAGCAAAAGATGTTCAATCGCTATTGATTAGATTTGATGACCCACGAGGCGACGAGTCATTTAAAAAGATCCATCGGCCGACGCGTAGCAGCCCTATTGTGACATAGTATAATCAGATGGTTTGCGGTTCGATCTGATCTTTTAAAAATCAACCGGCAGATGCGTAGCAATCGGCTATTTGTCCCCCTTCGAGACCTACTCTAAGCCGTCAGATACCAATTGAACGGTTAAGCTTGTCAGAGCTCTCAATTTTTCGTGGTACAAAAATTCCCCTCCGCGGCCAAACTCAAAACGGAATGGCACCGCCGCCTCGCCTCCTCCCTCTCCTCCTTGGTCGCCTCCTCGTCTCCGGCGACCTCCTCCGCAACACCGCCCACCTCCGCCGCATCGTGCCCCTCCTCCCTTCCCCCCCCCCCCTCGCCGCCCCCCTCTCCCGCCCCTACTTCCCCCCCTTCCCCTCCTCATGCATCTTCCTCCACAACCTGCTCATCCGAGCCTCCGCAACCTCCCCGTCTCCTCGCATCGCCTTCGCCGCCTTCTCCTCCATTCTCCGCTCTGGCGATACTCCCGACCGATTCACCTTCCCTTCCCTCCTCAAGTCGGCGTCCAGGCTCGCCTCTTTCCCGCGCACGGGCGCGCAGGTGCACGCGCAGGCTGTCCGGCGCGGCTTCTTGATCGACGTCTTTGTCGTCAACGCGCTCCTCGCGATGTACGCCGCCTTCCGAGACACGGTTTCCATGCGGGAGGTGTTCGACTCGTGCTCAGGGGTCACCGACGTGGTGTCTTGGAACACGGTGCTCGGTGGCTATGTGAAGTGCGGGGACATCGGGAACGCCCGGATGATGTTCGAGGAAATGCCGCAGAGGAATGGGGTGTCCTGGAGCGCGATGGTTGGGGCATACGCCGGTTCTGGCGAGTTGGATGTGGCCAGGGAAATGTTGGATGAGATGCCGGCCGTTGGGAGGAACATTGTGACATGGAACTCGATGATAACAGGATTCGCGCGGCATGGGCTACTGCCACTGGCTAGGAAGATGTTTGATGAGATGCCGGTACGGAATCTGGTATCGTGGAACACAATGATCCGTGGGTATGCAGTGAACGGTGAGATGGATGGTGCACGGAAGCTGTTTGATGTGATGCCGGAGAAAGATGTGATTTCCTGGACGTGCATGATTTCTGGGTATGCACAGGCTGGACGCTACACGGAAACCCTTGAGCTGTTCAGGGAAATGCAGAGCGAGAGCAGTGCCCGTCCTAATGAGGTGACCATGGTGAGCGTGCTCTCAGCATGTGCACATTTAACAGCTCTGGAAGAAGGGAGGTGGGCTCACACTTACATTGACAAGCACAAGATGGTGCTCGACAATGACTTCAATCTCGGTGCTGCTCTCGTTGACATGTATGCCAAGTGTGGGAAAACTGACATGGCTGTCAAAATCTTCCACTCCTTGGACCAGAAGAATGTCTCTGCCTGGAATGCGCTCATCACTGGGTTGGCAGTGAATGGTGATGTTCAGGATTGCATTGATGTGTTTGAGCAGATGAAGAGGTCAGGAGAGAAACCGAATGACGTAACGTTCGTTGGTGTGCTGACTGCTTGTGCCCACAGCGGGCTGGTGGATGAGGGTCGACGGTGCTTTCAGAGCATGTCATCATCTAATTGTGGAGTGCAGCCAGAGGCAAAGCATTATGGCTGCATGGTTGACATGTTAGGCCGGGCAGGGCTTCTTGAAGAGGCAGAGGAGCTGATAAGGAGCATGCCGATGGCCCCAGATGTCATGATTTTGGGCGCACTACTAGGTGCCTGTCGAATGCACAAGAGATTTGATGTGGCTGAAAGAGTCCAGAGTGAAATTATTGGTCTCAACACACGGCAGGCTGGCTGCCATGTCTTGATATCAGACGTTTATGCTGCTGCTGGCAAATGGGGAGAGGCTTTAGATGCAAGGCGTGTTCTTCAGAAGTGCACAATCAGGAAATTGCCAGGATCATCCAGCTCGATGCGATAGGTATGAATTTATTGCAAAAGCTTAAGCCATTGCATATAGGGCTGCATTCTCTAGCATTAAATGGTGTCCTTCCTATTGGTATTGGGACTAGACCATTAGAAATTTCTGTTAAAAGTGTTCAACTGCCCTGTGTGCTTCATATCTGAATTTGAGATCAAACAGAACATATGCTTGTCCCTTCTTGCAGATAACCGTTTCTCTGTTCTGGAGTATTGGTCATCTGTAATTCTTGTAGAATAGGAATTGAACTTACCAAATTTCACTGATGGGATTAGCTTCTCAAAAATTGGTTGTATCATCCTCGCAATCTGTACAGTAACATTTCCAAATTTCAGCTGATGTTAATGTGAATATGATCTGGTTCTTTTCGATCCTGCTGAATTCTAAGCAAAAATTAGTGAGTTGCCCTGGCTGACGCCAGAAGAAATAGTAAAGCTGCAAACACAAATATCATGTATCTTTTTTGCTATGGTTAGTTGGAGGATCACGCCAAGACGTCTGAGTAATATACGCAAGCACATATGCATGTGGATGTCTGAGGGAAAATCATTGATTTTTTTCCTAAAGATATGATTCTATAATTACTTTGAGGGGAGATGGACTTTGGAATACTGGCCACGAAATATATTTGAGAGAATACAGGACGTATTCATTCAGAATTATACTTTCCAACTGAGAAACTGCTGCAACGTTCAACAGCATGTAGCTGTATTCTTTTAACTGTATAAACTGCAGATTCTTCTCGTATTTCTTCTAGCAGAACTCCCATTCTTCTAGCGGTATATCTAGGACTACAAATTTTCCGAGAATATTTAGGACTAATGCCAACGGACACCATCTTAAAATGATGTCAACCTTCAACGTTCAACAGCATGGAGCCTGTGCTGACACCGCCAAGAGCTATATCAAAGAAAGGAGTCAGAGTGGAGTCTGTCAGGATTTTCTGAATCTTCATGCAACTTACTCGAGGAATGGAACGACTAACTCCCTGTCAACAGAAACAACAACAGGAATTGGCATATTCATTCGACTTGAAAGAGAACAGCGACAAGGCAATTTCCATTATTCATTCAGGCTACCAGCCCAGGCAAGTTTTTAGAAGAGCAAGTTTTCTCTTTGATGTTCACCAAAACATATCAGTGACCTGGTGAACCCTCATTTACCAGTTGCTTTCTTTTTCTAGAAGAAAAGGAGTTCAATGTCGGGGCACATAACTGCGCAGCTCAGGCTCATTTCTCAGATTGTAACGATGGCACAAAAGTTGGCTTGTAGCTCAATTGAGCACTGTCATGGAGCCAGGGATTCTTAAAATAAAGCTCAGGCGCCACCAAGAAAAAAGTCTTCAGGTCATATGCAGCACCAGACTTGGCTTTAGATGCAAGGCGTGTTCTTCAGAAGTGCACAATCAGGAAATTGCCGGGGTCATCCAGCTCGATGTGATAGGTTTGAATTTGTTGCAAAAGCCTAAACCATCTAAAGCTTCATATCTGGGTTGCTCTATGCGCTTCATATCTGAATTTGACATCGAACAGAGCTTCTCTTCTTGCACTGTCTCTGTTCTGTAATGTTGGGCCATCCGTAATTCTTTTAGAGACTTGATGAGATTCTCAAAATTAGATCCTGGCAATCTTTACAACAAAATTTGGTTCTTTTCGATCCTGCTGAATTACTCACAATTGACTTTCAAATACTGGCCAGGAGATACAGAATTGTACTGGTTGGGCCATCCAGGAGGCAGTAAAAACATAACCACTCCCAGCCACAGATCAGGAATCAACGTAAGCTGCAGGAGTCACTTTCTTTCTACACAAGAAAGCCATATATATTCAGGCTTATCACATTTCAAGTACGTTTTAAAAGCAGCCCAAGGCTTCTTGTGTAGATCACATTTCAAGTACTCAGTTTCAGCTGCTCGACTCTAATTCACAACTGAAAGAGATATAAATTCTAATCATAAGAACAAGTCAGCACCAAATTCGAGAAAGAGCTTTAAATACGGGATTCGCAAATGAAATGAAAAAAGGACGAGAAGGCCAGCAGAAAGCAAAGTGAGCAAAAATTAACTCGAAAGCACTAAAGATGATATATATAAGCAACGATTACGATACGCAGTTCCGGGGACTCCACAGACCACTCCCCTAGCCCCATTAGGGCAGGCTAGGCACAGTAAACCACAAAAGACAAACCGACCACGCGACAGTAACCCAAAAGATAAGCTAGCTCTAGTACTCGGATAGCAAGCAAATGCACACGCCTAGTCGACCTCCTCCATCTTGCTCTCGCCGGCGTCCTCCTCCAGCGGCGGCATGTCCGTGTCAGCCTCAGCAGCCTCCTCGTCCTCGTCGATGCTCAGGCCCAGCTTGAGCATGCGGTGGATCCTGGTGCCGAACGTGTTGGGGTCGTCGAGGCTGAAGCCAGAGGTGAGCAGGGAGGTCTCGAACAGCAGCATCACCAGGTCCTTGACAGACTTGTCGTTCTTGTCCGCGTCGGCGCGCTTGCGCAGCTCCTCCATGATGGCGTTCTCCGGGTTGATCTCCATCGTCTTCTTGCTGGACATGTAGCCGCCCATGCTCGTGTCCCTCAGGGCCTGGGCCTTCATGATCCTCTCCATGTTGGCGGTCCAGCCATACTCGCCGGTGACCAGGCAGCACGGCGAGTCGACGACGCGGTCAGAGACAATCACCTTCTCGACCCTGTCGCCCAGCACCTCCTTGATCACCTTGCAGAGCCCCTCGAACTTCTCCTTGAGCTCCTCCTTCCTCTTCTTCTCTTCCTCGCTGTCATCAAGCTTCAGGCCCTCCTTGGTGGCAGAGACCAACTTCTTTCCCTCAAACTCCTTGAGCTGGCCAATGGAGTACTCATCAATGGCGTCAACCATGTACAGCACCTCGTAGCCCTTCTTCTTCAGCTTCTCAAGGAAGGGAGAGTTCTCCACAGCCTTCTTGCTCTCACCGGTGATGTAGTAGATGTCGTTCTGGCCCTCCTTCATCCTCGTCACATAGTCCTTGAGGCTGGTAAGCTCATCGCCACTCTTGGTGGAGTGGTACCTCAGGAGCTCAGCAAGCTTGGTCCTGTTGGTGGAGTCCTCATGGACGCCGAGCTTGAGGTTCTTGGAGAAAGCCTCATAGAACTTGTTGTAGTCCTCCTTGTTCTCAGCAATCTCAAAGAAGAGCTCGATGCACTTCTTCACAAGGTTCTTCCTGATGACCTTGAGGATCTTGTTCTGCTGGAGTGTCTCACGAGAGATGTTGAGGGGAAGATCCTCAGAGTCAACAATGCCCTTGACAAAGCTCAGCCACTCTGGGATCAGCTCCTCACAGTTGTCCATGATGAAGACACGGCGCACATAGAGCTTAATGTTGTTGAGCTTCTTCCTGGTGTCAAAGAGGTCAAAGGGGGCCCTCTTGGGAACGAAGAGGACGGCCTTGAACTCAAGCTGACCCTCCACCGAGAAGTGCTTGACGGCAAGGTGCTCCTCCCAGTCGTTTGTCAGGCTCTTGTAGAAGGCAGCATACTCATCCTTGGTGATCTCCTCAGGCTTCCTCATCCAGATGGGCTTCTGCTTGTTGATCAGGTTCCACTCGTGAGAAACCTCCTTGATCTTCTTCTTTTTCTTCTCCTTTTCTTCCTTCTCTTCATCAATTTCCTCAACCTTGCCCTCCTCAGTATCCTTCTTCTCATCCTCATCTTCATCGTCAGAAATTTCCTTCTCAGTGGTCTTCTCCGTCCAGAGAGAGATGGGATAGCTGATGAACTCAGAGTGCTTCTTCACCAGATCCTTGAGGCGACGCTCCTCAAGGTACTCCAACTGCAGAACAATAGTTAAATTGTCAGGGACAAGTCACATGCCTCAGTTAAAAATACCCATTAGCATCAATGAAAGGTGCTACATCCCAAAAACATAGCACTATGATTTTGAATGTCCCAAAGTAAAAATAGCACATGAGTTGAGGTCGGCCCAAATGGCCTAAGCCACTTGGCACAAATGCAGTACTAACAAAAACAGTAGTAGTAGAAACTAGCTAGCATCAACAATCTAGGATGGCACTAATTATACTGGTCCAATTTCATGCAATGACAACAGTAATGGCTCATTTTAAGGGATTCATGCCAGCAATTATACTTACTGAATCTAGAACAGCGGTAAACAATCAAATTCAACTGCAACAGACATATATGATCACAACAAAGCCATAGTAACAATTATACTAACTGAATCTATAAGAAGGGTAAACAATTAAACTCAACAACAGACATGCCAAAAACATAGCACTATGATCAGTATACAACTCAAGTTTCAGCAGCAAATGAATTACCTACAGAACCCTCCCAATACTGTGCATCATTAATCAACAAGAACAGGTACGCCCTTCCATTACAACCCCAGAGCATAGAAACAAAAGTAAGACATGAACAGCATTTCAATCTAACAGTACATTCACAGAAACATGGGAGTTTGAACAAAAGTAACATGAACAGCATTTCAATCTAACAGGAACATATTAAAATGTGAACAGAACAGGTAGCATGAGAAAGTAAATAATGGGAAGACTTTTGAGTTTTGTACCTGATCATCCTTGAGGTAGAGGGTGATCTTAGTACCCCTTCCAAGGGGCTCTCCAGTAGTATCACGTGTCACAGTGAAGGAACCACCAGCCTGGGACTCCCACACATACTGCTCGTCATCGTTGTGCTTGCTGGTCACAACGACTCTCTCAGCAACGAGGTAAGCAGAGTAGAAACCGACACCAAACTGACCAATCATGGACACATCAGCACCAGCAGCCAGTGCCTCCATGAAATCCTTGGTGCCAGACCTTGCAATGGTACCAAGGTTGTTCACAAGGTCTGACTTGGTCATACCAATACCACTGTCAATAAGCGTGAGTGTGTTCGTGGCCTTGTCAGGGATTATGTGGATGAACAGCTCTGGCTGAGCATCCAGCTTGCTCTTGTCAGTCAGGCTCTCAAACCTGATCTTATCCAACGCCTGCACAACAAAGCACCCAAATACACAATGTAGTGTGAGTCTCACAGATTAAACTAGTAAATAATGCAAACATAAATCAAAGTTTTGACTAATAATGCATTACAGTAGAATCAGCCTGTATTTTTTATTTAACATAGATGTAGATTACATACGCAATAACCTACCAACCATCCAAATCTAGTTTGAATCAGAAAAGCTATGCTACAACCATGCAAAGCTACTTAGGAATTCGAATTTAAACACAGATCCAACAAAATTAGCACACAGGCAATCTAGTCATGGGATTGTTTTACATTTTATAAAGCCTGTCCGCCTATAGGAAAATTTATAATTCAAGTGAGCGTTTCCTAAGCCTTTATAACAGTCCAATAATCTCTAACCATGAAGATCTGCACGTGCGACTGTACAGAGAATAAACAAACATATCCAGTGAGCGTTTCCTAAGCTTTTAGGACAGTACAATTAGCTCGATCATGTAGATCTGCACGTGCGACAGTACATACAGAGAACAAACAAATGCACATCTACGTTATACTACTCACTAGCACATACATGGAAACTTACGATGCAAGTAATGATGTTTCCTAAGCTTTTATAACAGTCAATTAGCTCTAATCATGGAGACTCGCACGTGCAACAGGACAGAGAACAAACAAATGTGTAGCCACGTCCTACTCACAGACAACAGAACATCGCACAAACCGCAGGTTCGTCGATGGATTTGAAATCCGATGCACTAACCGGCGCGAACCGACAAACGCACCCGATCTACTGAACATCGGTACGGCAAAGGGCCCTATCGCGCACGGATCTAAACAGAGCCGCGAATCACAGCATTACAGGGGAGCGCGGGGGAGGGAGCTTACATCCGAGGCGTTGGAGATGAGCTCGCGGAGGAAGATCTCCTTGTTGGAGTAGAAGGTGTTGATGATGAGCGAGAGCAGCTGGTTGATCTCGGCCTGGAAGGCGAAGGTCTCGGTCTCCGAAGCCATGGCGCCGCCGGCACCGGAAGCTCCTGGAACGCGCGCGCTGGGGTTGGGAGGAGAGGAGATGGCTTAGGGTTAGGGCTCTGGAGCAGGGGTTCTCGGGTTCTGGGACGCAAGGTTGGAGGGGACGGGCGCCGGGGCCAGGGTTATATAGTCGGAAGAGGGGTTCTCGAACGTTCTGCCAGGTGCGGGAAGGGGAGACGACGGGGGGTTGGGGGGACGACGGGTCGTTGGGCCCGGCGACTTGGGATGGTGTGGCCCGCATGTCAGTTGGCTGGGCTTAGGCTCCTTGCGGTTTTGGTTTTTTTATTGTGCTCCTACTATAGTACTCTGGAACGTTCCGGAGATCGGAGGGACCGAGGGAGTGAGTTTAATAAAGGACCCCAGAGACTCTAAAAAAAGGACTCCGTAATTGGAACTCATTTTCCTTTTGCGGTTCCATATTTAGCACGCCGAGCCATGCCAATTGCCAATACCATATGGTTGCTAACACACCGTAAATAAATATACAGTAAGATTTTCTACGTGTTTTCTCATGGTGTTGGTTTAGTGTTTGTTTTCCTGTTCGTCTGAGTAAAACTGATTATTTGTTCTGCGATCAGATAAATTCATTCATGCTTTTAATAATTTTGAATATAAAAAAGTGCAAAGAGGTCCAGAGGTTAAAAAAAAACTCAAATCATAAGTGTCACACTCACACGTGTGACACGAAGCACTCCGGTCCTAACGATTTTTACAACTAAAGTTGTCGTCCGAAAAAAGAACTGAAATTCGCCATCCGAAAAGAAATTTGTTATTCTCATGTCCCCAAATTTGCCAAAGAAAATATTCAGAATTGCCATGTGTTCATGCCACAGTGACACTTATCAAGGTCTTAAAAATAAAGCTAAGACTTTCACCGAGGACATGCGGAAACATATTTCTTTTTTCTTGAAACGAAGGCATAAGATTTGCCTCATCAATTAAATAAAAAGAGAACAAAGTTTAGAGTTTTACAACACCCATAAATACGGCATAGCAATTACTCGCCCATACAAATATCTCCTAATTTCTTTGTGCCCGCGGTCACCCAAAGCTTGGCCTCGTGGACAATGGCAGTGAGAAGAATGGTCGTTGGCGCACTCTTATGACGAAACACCCGTGCATTTCTTTCATTCCAAATGGTCCAGGAGACAAGTATGGTGAGAGAGGCCAAAGCTTACCGGTTGGGGTTGCGATTGTCGGTTCTCTTGTCTCATCATTCGTAGACGGATTCATACATGTGCCACTCGGGTGTATCTATGTGCGCGAGACCAAGCCTCTCAATGAGAGACTTCCATATCCGAATTGTAAAGCGGCACTTGAAGAAAATGTGGGCACCCGTTTCTTGCTCCCTGTTGCAAAGTTTGCAGAGGCAACAATTTGGCCAACCTCATTGCTGTAAACGATCGGCAATCCAAATCCTATCTTGTATTGCCAACCACGCAAAAAAATTAACCTTTGAAGGTGCCCATGCCTTCCAAACCATACGGTCCAAGGGGGAAAGAGTCAAGCCTAGGAATTGAGCCTTGTACGCAGTGGCCGCCGTGTATATCCCGTCGTTCGCGTGCTTCCAGATGATGGTATCTTCAGTTTGCTCATGAAGGTGGACATCATTCAGGAGCATCCAAAAAGTGAAAAATTCCTGAATGTGGGCTACGGTTATAACCGCGACTTGGTTGATCTTGAGTATCCAAGCGTTCCCCTTGAGGGCCTCACGGACCTTCCAACTCTTTCGTTTCGAGGCCTCGAAGATGAGCGGTGCAATATCCTTAGGTTTGTGACCAAGGAGCCACGGGGAATCCCAAAAAGGCGTTTTGGCACCATCTCCCACCATGATAGTCGTAGAAGCATAGAAAAACTCGAAGTCCTTGACGGTGTAGGGGTTTCTCAGGCCAACCCATAATTTGCGGGGCTCGTTCCATTCATACCACAACCATCGAAGTCGCAAAAGCACGTGCGAATTTGTCGGTGTTGAGCACCCCCAGGCCACCGTATTCTTTTGGTCTACAAACCACCTTCCAGTTGACCTTGCATTTGGCTCCCGTTGTCTTGTCCGCACCGGACCAAAGAAAAGCCCTCTCAATTTTGTTAAGGCTATCGAGGCAGCCCTGAGGCACAACGAGGGGCGTGATGGAGAACACCGCTTGGGAGGAGATGACCGGCCTAACAAGAGTCGTACAACCGATGGTAGTAATGTTTTGGCCCTCTCAGGAAACCAATTTTCTGGTCGCCTTATCCTCAAGGTATTGGAAATCCATCTTCTTAAGTTGCCAAACTGAAAGTGGGAGGCCTAGGTATTTGATCAGAAAAGTGGCCCGTTGTCAGTGTCAAAACTGGCGGATCTCGGGTAGGGGGTCCCGAACTGTGCGTCTAGGCGGATGGTAACAGGAGGCAGGGGACACGATGTTTTACCCAGATTCAAGCCCTCTTGATGGAGGTAAAACCCTACGTCCTGCTTGATTAATATTGATGATATGGGTAGTACAAGAGTAGATCTACCACGAGATCAGAGAGGCTAAACCCTAGAAGCTAGCCTATGGTATGATTGTTGTTCGTCCTACGGACTAAAACCCTCTGGTTTATATAGACACCGGAGAGGGCTAGGGTTACACAGAGTCGGATACAATGGTAGGAGATCTACATATCCGTATCGCCAAGCTTGCCTTCCACGCCAAGGAAAGTCCCTTCCGGACACGGGACGAAGTCTTCAATCTTGTATCTTCATAGTCCAGGAGTCCGGCCGAAGGTATAGTCCGGCTATCCGGACACCCCCTAATCCACGACTCCCTCAGTAGCCCCTGAACCAGGCTTCAATGACGACGAGTCCGACCCGCAGATTGTCTTCGGCATTGCAAGGCGGGTTCCTCCTCCAAATACTTCGTAGAAGATTTTAAACACAAAGGTAGTGTCCGGCTCTGCAAAATAAGTTTCCACATATTGCCATAGAGAGAATAATATTTACACAAATCTAATCTGCTGACGTATTCCGTAGCGTGACATCACACCACGGCCAAGTCTTTATTTACTGTTCTACCTCAGCGCATTTAGCGAGGCGGTTTCCTTGGCACGTCTTGTCAAAGCAGAGGTCGTGTCCCCTTATTCCGGGATTCTCATCAATACGGGCGTGGGTAACCCAACCGCGCCATTGATTACGGCGCTTGGGAGATAAGCGAGGTTTACCAGGCTGGTGGGGACGCATAGTCGCGCCCACCCATATAAGTGAAGGAAATATGCCCTAGAGGCAATAATAAAGTTATCATTTATTTCCTTATTTCATGATAAATGTTTATTATTCATGCTAGAATTGTGTTAACCGGAAACATAATACATGTGTGAATACATAGACAAACAGAGTGTCACTAGTATGCCTCTACTTGACTAGCTCGTTAATCAAAGATGGTTATGTTTCCTAACCATGGACAAAGAGTTGTTATTTGATTAACGGGATCACATCATTAGTTGAATGATCTGATTGACATGACCCATTCCATTAGCTTAGCACCGGATCGTTTAGTATGTTGCTATTGCTTTCTTCATGACTTATACATGTTCCTATGACTATGAGATTATGCAACTCCCGTTTGCCGGAGGAACACTTTGTGTGCTACCAAACTTCACAACGTAACTAGGTGATTATAAAGGAGCTCTACAGGTGTCTCCAAAGGTACATGTTGGGTTGGTGTATTTCGAGATTAGGATTTGTCACTCCGATTGTCGGAGAGGTATCTCTGGGCCCTCTCGGTAATGCACATCACTGAAGCCTTGCAAGCATTGCAACCAATGAGTTAGTTGCGGGATGATGTATTACGGAACGAGTAAAGAGACTTGCCGGTAACGAGATTGAACTAGGTATTGGATACCGACGATCGAATCTCGGGCAAGTAACATACCGATGACAAAGGGAACAACGTATGTTGTTATGCGGTCTGACCGATAAAAGATCTTCGTAGAATATGTAGGAGCCAATATGAGCATCCAGGTTCCGCTATTGGTTATTGACCGAAGACGTGTCTCGGTCATGTCTACATTGTTCTCGAACCCGTAGGGTCCGCACGCTTAAGGTTACGATGACAGTTATATTATGAGTTTATGCATTTTGATGTACCGAAGTTTTTTCGGAGTCCCGGATGTGATCACGGACATGACGAGGAGTCTCGAAATGGTCGAGACAAAAAGATTGATATATTGGAAGCCTATATTTGGATATCGGAAGCGTTCCGGGTGAAATCGGGATTTTACCGGATTACCGGGAGGTTATCGGAACCCCCCGGGAGGTATATGGGCCTTAGTGGGCCTTAGTGGAAGAGAGGAGAGGTGGCCAGAGATGGGCCGCGCGCCCCTCCCCCCTTTGGTCCGAATAGGACAAGGAGAGGGGGCCGGGCCCCCTTCCTCCTCTCTCTCCTCTTTTCCCCCCTCCGCGAATCCTATTCCAACTAGGAAAGGGGGGAGTCCTACTCCCGGAAGGAGTAGGACTCCTCCTGGCGCGCCACCTCTTGGCCGGCCAGCCCCCCCCTTTGAGCCTTTATATACGGAGGCAAGGGGCACCCCTAGAGACACAAGTTGATCCATGTGATCATATTCTTAGCCGTGTGCGGTGCCCCCTTCCACCATAGTCCTCGATAATATTGTAGCGGCGCTTAGGCGAAGCCCTGTGACGGTAGTACATCAAGATCGTCACCACGCCGTCGTGCTGACGGAACTCTTCCCCGACACTTTGCTGGATCGGAGTCCGGGGATCGTCATCGAGCTGAACGTGTGCTAGAACTCGGAGGTGCCGTAGTTTCAGTGCTTGATCGGTCGGGCCGTGGAGACGTACGACTACATCAACCAAGTTAACGCTTCCGTTGTCGATCTACAAGGGTACGTAGATCACACTCTCCCCCTCTCGTTGCTATGCATCACCATGATCTTGCGTGTGCGTAGGAAAATTTTGAAATTACTACGAAACCCAACAGTGGCATCCGAGCCTAGGTTTTATATGTTGATGTTATATGCACGAGTAGAACACAAGTGAGTTGTGGGCGATATAAGTCATACTGCTTACCAGCATGTCATACTTTGGTTCGGCGGTATTGTTGGACGAAGCGGCCCGGACCGACATTACGCGTACGCTTACGCGAGACCGGTTCTCCCGACGTGCTTTGCACAAAGGTGGCTAGCGGGTGACCGTTTCTCCAACTTTAGTTGAACCGAGTGTAGCTACGCCCGGTCCTTGCGAAGGTTAAAATAGCACCAACTTGACAAACTATCGTTGTGGTTTTGATGCGTAGGTAAGATTGGTTCTTGCTTAAAGCCCGTAGCAGCCACGTAAAACTTGCAACAACAAAGTAGAGGACGTCTAACTTGTTTTTGCAGGGCATGTTGTGATGTGATATGGTCAAGACATGATGCTAAATTTTATCGGCAACTGGCAGGAGCCATATGGTTGTTGCTTTATTGTATGCAATGCAATCGCGCTGTAATGCTTTACTTTATCACTAAGCGGTAGCGATGGTCGTGGAAGCATAAGATTGGCGAGACGACAACGATGCTACGATGGAGATCAAGGTGTCGCGCCGGTGACGATGGTGATCAGGACGGTGCTTCGAAGATGGAGATCACAAGCACAATATGATGATGGCCATATCATATCACTTATATTGATTGCATGTGATGTTTATCTTTTATGCATCGTATCTTGCTTTGATTGACGGTAGCATTATAAGATGATCTCTCACTAATTATCAAGAAGTGTTCTCCCTGAGTATGCACCGTTGCGAAAGTTCTTCGTGCTGAGACACCACGTGATGATCGGGTGTGATAGGCTCTACGTTCAAATACAACGGGTGCAAAACAGTTGCACACGCGGAATACTCAGGTTATACTTGACGAGCCAAGCATATACAGATATGGCCTCGGAACACGGAGACCGAAAGGTCGAGCGTGAATCATATAGTAGATATGATCAACATAGTGATGTTCACCAATGAAACTACTCCATCTCACGTGATGATCGGACATGGTTTAGTTGATTTGGATCACGTGATCACTTAGAGGATTAGAGGGATGTCTATCTAAGTGGGAGTTCTTAAGTAATATGATTAAATTGAACTTAAATTTATCATGAACTTAGTCCTGGTAGTATTTTGCAAATCATGTTGTAGATCAATAGCTCGCGTTGTTGCTTCCCTGTGTTTATTTTGATATGTTCCTAGAGAAAATTGTGTTGAAAAATGTTAGTAGCAAAAATGCGGATTGGATCCGTGATCTGAGGTTTATCCTCATTGCTGCACAGAAGAATTATGTCCTTAATGCACCGCTAGGTGACGGACCTATTGCAGGAGCAGATGCAGATGTTATGAACGTTTGGCTAGCTCAATATGATGACTACTTGATAGTTTAGTGCACCATTCTTAACGGCTTAGAATCGGGACTTCAAAGACGTTTTTGAACGTCATGGACCATATGAGATGTTCCAGGAGTTGAAGTTAATATTTCAAGCAAATACTCGAGTTGAGAGATATGAAGTCTCCAACAAGTTCTATAGCTAAAATATGGAGGAGAATCGCTCAACTAGTGAGCATGTGCTCAGATTGTCTGGGTGCTACAATCGCTTGAATCAAGTGGGAGTTAATCTTCCAGATAAAATAGTAATCGACAGAATTCTCTAGTCACCATCACCAAGTTAGTAGAACTTCATGATGAACTATATTATGCAAGGGATGACGAAAACGACTCCCAAGCTTTTCATGATGATGAAATCAATGAAGGTAGAAATCAAGAAAGAGCATCAAGTGTTGATGGTTGACAAGACCACTAGTTTCAAGAAAAAGGGCAAAGGGAAGAAGGGGAACTTCAAGAAGAACGGCAAGCAAGTTGCTGCTCAAGTGAAGAAGCCCAAGTCTGGTCCTAAGCCTAAGACTAAGTGCTTCTACTGCAAAGGGACCGGTCACTGGAAGCAGAACTACCCCAAGTGATTGGCGGATAAGAAGGATGGCAAAGTGAACATAAGTATATTTGATATACATGTTATTGATGTGTACTTTACTAGTGTTTATAGCAACCCCTCAGTATTTGATACTAGTTCAGTTGCTAAGAGTAGTAACTCGAAACGGGAGTTGCAAAATGAACAGAGACTAGTTAAGGGTGAAGTGACGATGTGTGTTGGAAGTGGTTCCAAGATTGATATGATCATCATCACACACTCTCTATACTTTCGGGATTAGTGTTGAACCTAAATAAGTGTTATTTGGTGTTTGCGTTGAGCATGAATATGATTTGATCATGTTTATTGCAATACGGTTATTCATTTAAGTTAGAGAATAATTGTTGTTTTGTTTACATGAATAAAACCTTATATGGTTACACACCCAATGAAAATGGTTCACTGGATCTCGATCGTAGTGATACACATAATCATAATATTGAAACCAAAAGATGCAAAGTTAATAATGATAGTGCAACTTATTTGTGGCACTGCCGTTTACGTCATATTGGTGTAAAGCGCATGAAGAAACTACATGCTGATGGGCTTTTGGGATCACTTGATTATGAATCAGTTGATGCTTGCGAACCATGCCTCATGGGCAAGATGACTAAGACTCTGTTCTTCGGAACAATGGAGCGAGCAACAGATTTGTTGGAAATCATACATACTGATGTATGTGGTCCGATGAATATTGAGGCTCGCGACAGGTATCATTATTTTCTGATCTTCACAGATGATTTGAGCAGATATGAGCATATCTACTTGATCAAACACAAGTCTGAAACATTTGAAAAGTTCAAAGAATTTCAGAGTGAAGTGGAGAATCATCGTAACAAAAATAAAAGTTTCTACGATATGATCGCAGAAGTAAAATATTTGAGTTACGAGTTTGGCCTTCAATTAAAAACAATGTGAAATAGTTTCACTACTCACGCCACCTGGAACACCACAGTGTAATGGTGTATCCGAACATCATAACCGTACTTTATTAGATATGGTGCGATCTATGATATCTCTTACCGATCTACCACTATCGTTTTGGGGTTATGCATTAAAGACAGCTGCATTCATGTTTAAAAGGGCACCATCTAAATCCGTTGAGATGACACAATCTGAATTGTGGTTTGGCAAGAAACCAAAGTTTTCATTTCTTAAAGTTTGGGATTGTGATGCTTATATGAAAAAGTTTCATCCTGATAAGCTCAAACCCAAATCGGAGAAATATGTCTTCATAGGATACCCAAAGGAAACTATTGGGTACACCTTCTATCACAGATCCGAAGGCAAGACATTCGTTGCTAAGAATGGATCCTTTCTAGAGAAGGAGTTTTTCTCGAAAGAAGTGAGTGGGAGGAAAGTAGAAAACTTGATAAGGTAATTGTACCTTCTCCCTTATTGGAAAATAGTTCATCACAGAAATCTGTTCTTGTGACTACTACACCAATTAGTGAGGAAGCTAATGATGATGATCATGTAACTTCAGATCAAGTTACTACCGAATCTCGTAGGTAAACTAGAGTGAGATCCGCACTAGAGTGGTACGGTAATCCTGTTCTGGAAGTCATGTTACTAGACCATGACGAACTTGCGAACTATGAGGAAGCGATGATGAGCCCAGATTCCGCAAAATGGCTTGAGGCCATGAAATCTGAGATGGGATCCATGTATGAGAACAAAGTATGGACTTTGGTTGACTTGCCCGATGATCGGCAAGCCATAGAAAATAAATGGATCTTCAAGAGGAAGACGGACGTTGATAGTAGTGTTACTATCTACATAGCTAGAATTGTCGCAAAAGGTTTTCGACAAGTTCAAGGTGTTGACTACGATGAGAGTTTCCCACTCGTATCTATGCTTAAATCTGTCCGAATCATGTTAGCAATTGTCGCATTTTATGAAATCTGGCAAATGGATAACAAAACTGCAATCCTTAATGGATTTCTTAAAGAAGATTTGTATATGATGCAACCAGAAGTTTTTGTCAATCCTAAAGGTGTTAACAAAATATGCAAACTCCAGCGATCCATCTATGGACTGGTGTAAGCATCTCGGAGTTGGAATATACGCTTTGATAAGTTGATCAAAGCATATAGTTTTATACAGACTTGCGGTGAAGCCTGTATTTACAAGAAATTGAGTGGGAGCACTACAACATTTCTGATAAGTATATGTGAATGACATATTGTTGATCAAAAATAATGTAGAATTATTCTGCAAAGCATAAAGGAGTATTTGAAAGGAGTTTTTCAAAGAAAGACCTCGGTGAAGTTGCTTACATATTGAGCATCAAGATCTATAGAGATAGATCAAGACGCTTGATAAGGTTTTTCAATAAATACATACCTTGACAAGATTTTGAAGTAGTTTAAAATGGAACAGTCAAAGAAAGAGTTTCTTGCCTATGTTACAAGGTGTGAAATTGAGTAAGACTCAAAGCCCGACCACGGCAAAAGATAGAAAGAGAATGAATGTCATTCCCTATGCATTGGTCATAGGTTCTATAAAGTATGCCATGCTATGTACCAGATCTATTGTATACCCTACCACTGAGTTTGGCAAGGGAGTACAATAGTGATCTAGGAGTAGATCATTGGACAGCGGTCAAAATTATCCTTAGTGGAATATGGATATGTTTCTCGATTATGGAAGTGAAAAAAGGTTCGTCGTAAAGGGTTACGCCGATGCAAGTTTTGACACTAATCTAGATGAATCTAAGTCTCAATCTAGATACATATTGAAAGTGGGAGCAATTAGCTAGAGTAGCTCCGTGCAGAGCATTGTTGACATAAATATTTGCAAAATACTAACGGATCTGAATATAACAGACCCGGTGACTAAAATTATCTCACAAGCAAAACATGATCACACCTTAGTACTCTTTGGGTGTTAATCACATAGCGATGTGAACTAGATTACTGACTCTATTAAACCTTTGGGTGTTGGTCACATATCGATGTGGACTATGGGTGTTAATCACATGGCGATGTGAACTATTGCTATTAAATCACATGGCGATGTGAACTAGATTATTGACTCTAGTGCAAGTGGGAGACTGAAGGAAATATGCCCTAGAGGCAATAATAAAGTTATTATTTATTTTCTTATTTCATGATAAATGTTTATTATTCATGCTAGAATTGTATTAACCGGAAACATAATACATGTGTGAATACATAGACAAACAGAGTGTCACTAGTATGCCTCTACTTGACTAGCTCGTTAATCAAAGATGGTTATGTTTCCTAACCATGGACAAAGAGTTGTTATTTGATTAATGGGATCACATCATTAGTTGAATGATCTGATTGACATGACCCATTCCATTAGCTTAGCACCCGATCGTTTAGTATGTTGCCATTGCTTTCTTCATGACTTATACATGTTCCTATGACTATGAGATTATGCAACTCCCGTTTGCCGGAGGAACACTTTGTGTGCTACCAAACGTCACAACGTAACTGGGTGATTATAAAGGAGCTCTACAGGTGTCTCCAAAGGTACATGTTGGGTTGGCGTATTTCGAGACTAGGATTTGTCACTCCGATTGTCGGAGAGGTATCTCTGGGCCCTCTCGGTAATGCACATCACTAAAGCCTTGCAAGCATTGCAACTAATGAGTTAGTTGCGGGATGATGTATTACGGAACGAGTAAAGAGACTTGCCGGTAATGAGATTGAACTAGGTATTGGATACCGACGATCGAATCTTGGGCAAGTAACATACCGATGACAAAGGGAACAACGTATGTTGTTATGCGGTCTGACCGATAAAAGATCTTCGTAGAATATGTAGGAGCCAATATGAGCATCCAGGTTCCGCTATTGGTTATTGACCGAAGACGTGTCTCGGTCATGTCTACATTGTTCTCGAACCCGTAGGGTCCGCACGCTTAAGGTTACGATGACAGTTATATTATGAGTTTATGCATTTTGATGTACCGAAGTTTGTTCGGAGTCCCGGATATGATCACGGACATGACGAGGAGTCTCGAAATGGTCGAGACATAAAGATTGATATATTGGAAGCCTATATTTGGATATCGGAAGCGTTCCGGGTGAAATCGGGATTTTACCGGATTACCGGGAGGTTACCGGAACCCCCCGGGAGGTATATGGGCCTTAGTGGGCCTTAGTGGAAAAGAGGAGAGGTGGCCAGAGATGGGCCGCGCGCCCCTCCCCCCTTTGGTCCGAATAGGACAAGGAGAGGGGGCCGGCCCCCCTTCCTCCTCTCTCTCCTCTTTTCCCCCCTCCGCGAATCCTATTCCAACTAGGAAAGGGGGGGAGTCCTACTCCCGGAAGGAGTAGGACTCCTCCTGGCGCGCCACCTCTTGGCCGGCCAGCCCCCCCTTTGAGCCTTTATATACGGAGGCAAGGGGCACCCCTAGAGACACAAATTGATCCACGTGATCATATTCTTAGCCGTGTGCGGTGCCCCGTTCCACCATAGTCCTCGATAATATTGTAGCGGCGCTTAGGCGAAGCCCTGTGACGGTAGTACATCAAGATCTTCACCACGCCGTCGTGCTGACGGAACTCTTCCCCGACACTTTGCTGGATCGGAGTCCAGGGATCGTCATCGAGCTGAATGTGTGCTAGAACTCGGAGGTGCCGTAGTTTCGGTGCTTGATCGGTCGGGCCGTGGAGACGTACGACTACATCAACCAAGTTAACGCTTCCGTTGTCGATCTACAAGGGTACGTAGATCACACTCTCCCTCTCTCGTTGCTATGCATCACCATGATCTTGCGTGTGCGTAGGAAAATTTTGAAATTACTACGAAACCCAACAATAAGGGGATAAGGATCCATCTTTTCATCCACGCCTTCTTCCTCCTTTGCCTATCCATTTCCGCGCACTCGAGCTACAGCGCCCAAGTCCGCACACCCCACCTCAACCTTCTCCAGCCATGTCCGGAGCGGGAGGCAAGTGGATGGTCTCCTCCGTCACGGAGGGACACATCAAAAGACCGAGGAAGGCCGGATACTTGTCTAACGACATTGCGCACCGGCTTCCCGAAGAGGGGCAGCTCATCCCCACCCCTAGGCCCCATGAGAGGGTGGTGTTCCTCCCTCATTTTCTCTGCGGACTGGGCTTCCCTCTCCACCCATTTGTCCGGGGGCTCATGTTCTACTATGGCCTGGATTTCCATGATCTGGCCCCGAACTTTGTCCTCAACATCTCGGCGTTCATCGTCGTGTGCGAGGCTTTCTTCCGCATCCGCCCCCATTTTGGCCTATGGCTCAAGACTTTCAATGTCAAGCCGAAGGTGGTGCGCGGCACCCAGGCGGAGTGCGGAGGCGCCATGGTGGGCAAGATGCCCAACGTTCTATGGCTCGAGGGCTCCTTCGTGGAGTCCCTAAAGGGGTGGCAATCGGGGTGGTTTTACATCACCGAGCCGCGCGACCCTGAATGGGTCGCAGCCCCCGAGTTTCGATCCGGACCCCCTACGCGGCTCGCCTCCTGGAAAGAGACGGGCCTGTCGTGGGGTAAAAAAGGAGAGCTGACTGGACTCCAAACATGCGTCCAAACCCTGGTGGACAAGAAGCTCAAACTCGTCAACGTAGTCCAGGTTATGCTCATCCGCCGGATCCTCCCGTGTCAACAACGGGCCTTCAACCTGTGGGAGTTCGACCCGGCGCGGCATCAAACTCTAAGCAGGCTCTTCGACACGACGTACGAAGATGCCTGGAAGGTGCTTTTCAAGGACGCCGAGGCCCCCGCATCCGCTACCGAGGATCGCGGATTCAGCACGCAGCGTCACGCTCGCGCAGTAAGCTGTTTTTACCTTTTACAGGGTATTTAGTTTTTCATAGTTTGACTCCATGCGGGATCTAAGCTCTCTTGCCTTTGACAGGATTGGCAGGAGACGTCCGGACAGATCAACTGTCCGACTCTTTTGCCCGAAGGCCCAGCGGACGCTCGTTTGGCGAACATGCTGGTTCCGGCACCCTATGTGGTGCCGGAGAAGAAGGCCAAGAAGAAGGCCACGGGGACTCGAAAGAGTGCCCGGCGCCAGGAGGTGTCGGATTCATCATCCGACGACTCCAAGGCGCACTCCTCCCATGAAGACGAGGAGGAGGAAGAAGAGACCTCTCCCCCTCCAGCGGGGGAAGGGAAGAAAAGGAAGGCCGCCCCAACTGGGGAGACCGAAGGGTCCAAGAAGAGGAAGACCCCTCCTCCGGACTACTCCACCAACGCCGACGACGGCGAAGAGGAGTGGCCGCACAGGGCCAAGCCCCTGGCGAGATCGTAAGTATCCGGATACCAGAGTGATTCATAGTATTCCCCCATTGCGCAGCTTTTCCTTACGTCGAACATGTTTATGCAGTCCACCCAAAGACCGGCTTGACGTGTCGTCGAGCGGTTCCCTGGATTCGTCGGATGTGAATTCTCTTCCGGCGGCTACCTCCCCCCATCCTATGGACGACGCCGAGGCAGCGTCCCAACAGGTTCCGAGCTAGGAGGAGGTGGTCCTGGAGGCGCCGCAAGGCGACCTCCCGGACTCCAGGCGTGAAGGGGATAGAACCCCCAAGGGTTCCAAGTCCAGCTTTGAGCCGGACACCGCACCGGAACCTTCAACGGTTCCGGACTCCGGTAGGCAGCCTCCTTCCAAGAGGATCAAGCCTACCGAGCCGGTGACCTCCGTCCAAACGGAGGCACCGGACAATTTGCTGGAGGTGCTTAACGGCGCCTCCATCGACGAGGAGCACCGCACTATTATGAGTGCGGTGATCCAGAAGGTTCAGTCCGCCAAGAGCGGACTGACTGAAGCCTGTGCCAGCCTTCTAACAGGCTTCGAGGTAAGTAAAGAATATGTAAAAATATGTCGGCTTCACTGCTAGCATCCGCCGCACTGACTGCGGAGGTGGGCACGCTGAAGCAGAACCTCGAGCGGTCCGAGAACGAGCTCGGCCATGCCAAGAGGCAACTCGAGGAGACGGAAGGTAAGAAATACCTTATTGAAATATGTGAAAGGTGCAATTGCAAAAAGTGACAGGATTAACGCGGCTATTGTAGGGGCCACAACTGAGGTGGCGACCCTTAAGCAAGCACTGTCCGAGGCCGAGAAGAGGGCGGCCACGGAGCGCACCGAGTGGGAGAAGCATGAGACGCAGGTTGGCGAGGTGCGGTAAGAGCTCCAGGCTCTCATGAAAAAACATGAGAGTTTGGAGCTTGACTCAAAGACGCGAGAGTCTGAGCTTGCGGTGGCCATTGAAGATGCCAAGTCTGCCAAGGCCGAAGCCCAGAAGGCCCTCCAGGAGGTTGAGGCAATAAAAAAGATAGCGGCGGGTAAGGCATTCTTTATGCAAAGCAAGCACATAAAAGTGAATTACTTGTTACTTACCTGAATCCGAAGCTCTCCAGGAGCATTCGCAGACTTGCCCCATAGTGTGTCGGATGCCGCCGCCTTCTACCGAGCCGAGGAGGGGAGCTCGACGGAGAAGGTGTTTTGGTCTCAATATGCTGAGGCCGAACACCCGATGCCCTTAAGCGACCAGCTGAAACAGCTGGTTGAGCTCCATAAGGTGGCCGAATAGGCTATGAAGGGCCTCATAGTCTGGCTGTGGCCTAGAGAGGTCATGTCTGGGAGCTACTTCGGGCTGGTGAGGCGGCTGGTGGAGGCCTGTCCAAGGCTCGAAGTCATCAAGTGCTCCGTATGCATCGAGGGTGCCCGTAGAGCGCTTGCCCGTGCGAAGGTGCACTGGGGCAAGCTGGATGCTGAGAAGCTTGTGAAGGACGGGTCACCGTCGGGCAAGGAGCATCGCAAGCCCGAGATGTATTATGAGAGCGCTTTGAAGGGTGCCCGCCTTGTGGTGGATGAATGTTCCATGGATGTAATTTTTCAGTAAACTCACTTGTTTTGTCCGGTGCGCTGAAAACTTGTTCATGTGCGCTAAGCAATGCTTTTTGAATTTAAAATATTACCTTCTGTGCGGCCATTTATCAAATTTGAGAGATGGCGAGTCGTCGGCTTCTGCCCCCATGGCACGAGTGTTGGGGTGTTCGGGATAAACATGAGCGCTCTTTTTCCCATTCTTGGGTCCTTCGAGGGAGGTGCTCAACACAACGAACAAGGCAATCGGACTATAATGCTTGAACACTCTCACTTAGCCATAGAATTCTATAATTTTAAATTTCGGCGAAGCCCCTAGTGTTCGGAAGACCGAGTTCGGGGCGCTATCCACACCTAGGCCGGACAAAGCCGACTCCTCGCTCTAAGCGGCATAAGTCTTTAAGGACTCGAAAACCTCTTGAACAGCGACCAGCTCTCGCCTCATCATGACGGTCAGTTTTAGCTTTCTGTACTGAGGTGCTTAGCGCAGCTCAACTGGGGCACAATCGCAGTACTTCTCCTAGTGCTACCTTAGCCGATATAACGGAACGTAAGGTACCAAAACATAGGAGCCGGGCAAAACCAACTATTGACCCAAGACATGATTCGGAGCCGATGCATATAATGTTATAAGTTCGGGGTGCCGCACTTGTGAAAGTGTTCGGACTTCTCACACCGTATTGTGGGGTACTTAAGCCCCTGTCGTATTGGCCGTACCAAAGTGTACGGGTGCAACATGTCATTAATGAACACATATTCGTAAAAAAAGTAATGCAATAATAGACGGAACCTATGCATTGTTTATTTAAAAAAGCTGCGATCAAAGCAGAACGATACAAATACTGTAATAAGCAAAAGATGGGACTATTTAACATGTCCTTTCCAGGGGTAAGCTGCGGAATGTTATGTGAAACAGGTATACTGCTCGTTATAGAGACCACCTTAGAGTTCCATAGTGCGGCGTAGTTTTCTGCTTCCCTGGTTGTATCGTCTGTGCGGCAATTGTACTGCCGGACAAGCCTTCCGAAGAATGGAGTCCTGAAAATAAGAGAAAATTAAGAAATCGGCAGCCCCTAGTGCGGTTTAAGCCGCGTTTATGCTTGCTCGGAACGTGCCCGGCGGTCTTGTTGTAGGTTACTCCGGACGCGCTTGACGGTGTCTAGACGTTTAATGGCCGGACTGGAGAATTGCCTTGAGAGGCTGCTTTGTACTTCCGTTGTGATAGCCGCCGTATGCTCCTCCGTTCGGAGAGAGCGTTCGGTGTTTCCATTGACCGTGATGACTCCTCGAGGGCCTGGCATCTTGAGCTTGAGGTATGCGTAGTGCGGCACCGCATTAAACTTGGTAAATGCGGTTCGCCCGAGCAGTGTGTGATAACCACTGCGGAACGGGACTATGTCGAAGATTAACTCCTCGCTTCGGAAATTATCCGGAGATCCGAAGACCACTTCAAGTGTAACTGAGCCTGTACAGTTGGCCTCTACACCTGGTATGACGCCTTTAAAGGTCGTTTTAGTGGGTTTAATCCTCGAGGGATCGATGCCCATTTTCCGCACTGTATCCTGGTAAAGCAGGTTCAGGCTGCTGCAACCGTCCATAAGGACTCTAGTGAGGTGAAATCCGTCAATAATTGGGTCTAGAACCAATGCGGCGAATCCGCCATGACGGGTGCTAGTGGGGTGGTCCCTTCGATCAAAAGTGATCGGGCAGGAAGACCATGGGTTGAACTTTGGGGCGACTGGCTCCATCGCGTATACGTCCCTTAGCGCACGCTTCCGCTCCCTCTTGGGGACGTGGGTTGCGTATATCATGTTCACCGTCCGCACTTGTGGGGGAAAACCTTTCTGTCCACTGTTGTTCGGCGGCCGGGGCTCTTCCTCGTCATCGCTATGCAGCCCCTTATCTCTGCCTTCGGCATTTAACTTGCCCGCCTGATTGAACACCCAACAATCCTTGTTGGTGTGATTGGCTGGTTTTTCGGGGGTGCCATGTTTCTGGCATGAGTAGTCGAGTATTCGGTCCAAATTGGACGGGCCCGGAGTATTTCTTTTGAATGGCTTTTTCCGCTGAACGGGCTTAGAGCCTCTGAATCCGGCATTAACTGTCGTATCCTCAGCATTGTCGCCGTTAATGCGGCGCTTTTGCTTGTTGCGACGCGACCTGCCACTGTTGTCCTTGGTATCCGAATTACCAGGGCTCTTGGTCATGTTATTGTTGCGAGCTAGCCAGCTGTCTTCTCCCGCGCAAAAGCGGGTCATAAGTGTCGTGAGGGCTGCCATAGATTTCGGGTTTTCGTGTCCTAGGTGCCGTGCAAGCCACTCGTCGCGGATGTTATGCTTGAAGGCTGCTAGGGCCTCTGCGTCCGGACAGTCGACGATTTGATTTTTCTTGGTTAGGAACCGTGTCCATAATTGTCTGACCGATTCCTCTGGCTGCTGAATTATGTGGCTAAGGTCATCGGCGTCTGGTGGTCGCACATAAGTGCCCTAGAAATTGTCGAGGAATGCGGTTTCCAGGTCCTCCCAACAACCAATTGATTCTGCTGGCAAGCTGTTAAGCCAATGCCGAGTTGGTCCTTTAAGCTTGAGTGGGAGGTATTTGATGGCGTGTAGGTCATCACCGCGGGCCATGTGGATATGAAGGAGATAGTCCTCGATCCATACCGCGGGATCTGTTGTGCCATCATATGATTTGATGTTCACGGATTTGAAACCCTCAGGGATTTGATGATCCATTACTTTATCTGTGAAGCATAGTGGGTGTGCGTCGCCTCTGTATTGGGCTATATCACGACGCAGCTCAAATGAGCTTTGTCTACTGTGTGCGGCCCGGCCGGATTGACTGTATCCGGAGTGACGATTATCGTCTCGTGCCGTGGGGCGCCCACGCGATCCGTAGATCGATCTTATTTGCCTTGCCTTGTCCTCCAATATATCTCGCAGGTCTGGCGCATTTTCCCATGCCTTGGTATTTTTTGAGCGGCGCCGGGGTGCGGCTTGAGTGGAGGGCCGAGAGGCTTCTCTGTCGCGGCCACGGGGTGGCCGATCGGCCGCATCATGCGCTGGTGATGTAGGTTTAGGTGCTTCCTCCTCTAGTCGGGGTAGCAACCTGTGCTTTGGGTAGCTCTTGGAGGGGCGTTCGAGTTCATACTCTTCGGCCGCAAGGACTTCAGTCCATCTGTCGGCTAGCAAATCTTGATCAGCTCTAAGCTGTTGCTGTTTTTTCTTGAGGCTGCTCGCCGTGGCCATAAGCCTGCGTTTGAAACGCTCTTGTTCGACGGGATCCTCCGGCACGACAAATTCGTCGTCGTCGAGGCTTGCCTCGTCTTCGGAGGGAGGCATATAATTATCGTCCACAACCTCTCTGTTTGCCGCTCTCTCATGAGGGCTGGCTTCTCCATCCTCCTGTGCTGAATCTTGCTGGAGGTGGTTGTCTTCGGCACTGTCCGGGGTGTTATTATCTCCCGTGCCAGAATCATCGTTTTTGCTTTGGCGGGATTTAGAGCGGCGCCGCTGACGCCGGCGCTTAGGCTGCTTCTTGGAGGGGTCATCCTCCGCTGTTCCATCGCCATTGCCTTCTTTTGGGGTGTCCACCATGTATATATCATACGACGAGGTGGCTTTCCAGTGCCCTATAGGCGCTGGTTCTTGATCGTCTCCTGCATCGGCGTCCATACCGTCGATGTCTTCAGAGTCGAAGTCGAGCATGTCGGTTAAATCATCGACAGTGGCTACGAAGTGGGTGGTGGGTGGGCTTTGAATTTCTTCATCATCCGCATCCCAACCTTGCTGACCATAGCTTGGCCAGGGCTCTCCTAAAGAGAGAGACTTTAGTGAATTCAGAATATCGCCGAAGGGCGAGTGCTGAAAGATGTCCGCGGCGGTGAACTCCATGATCGGCGCCCAATCGGGTTCGATCGGTAGGGGCGCGGAGGGCTCGGAGTCTGGAGAGGAGTCCGGCTCCTTGGAGTCACGGGCTTCGCAGAGAATAGGGCTGGTGTTCGGCTCGATCGCCGTAGAGATTGCAGCCCCCGAGGCGGTGTCCAACCACCCATCCTTGATTGGCGCAGTTGGCTCCGAATTAAGGGTCGGAGCTGATGCGGGTGCGGCCTCCAGGGCACTGTTCGGCGGTAGAGCTAGATCATGCCCATCGTGACAGTGCGGCGCGCTCGGCTGCGGCTCGAATCCGTCGAAGATCAAGTCTCCGCGGAGGTCCGCTGTGTAGTTTAAACTTCCAAATCTGACCTGACGGCCAGGGGCGTAGCTTTCGATCTGCTCCAGATGGCCAAGCGAATTGGCCCGCAGTGCAAAGCCGCCGAATATGAAGATCCGTCCGAGGAGAAAGGTCTCACCTTGGATCGCATCGCTGTTAATGATTGGAGAAGCCATCGGGCCTAAAAGTGACGACACAGAGGAACTCTCAATGAAAGCACCAATGTCGGTGTCAAAACCGGCGGATCTCGGGTAGGGGGTCCCGAACTGTGCGTCTAGGCGGATGGTAACAGGAGGCAGGGGACACGATGTTTTACCCAGGTTCGGGCCCTCTTGATGGAGGTAAAACCCTACGTCCTGCTTGATTAATATTGATGATATGGGTAATACAAAAGTAGATCTACCACGAGATCAGAGAGGCTAAACCCTAGAAGCTAGCCTATGGTATGATTGTTGTTCGTCCTACGGATTAAAACTCTCCGGTTTATATAGACACCGGAGAGGGCTAGGATTACACAGAGTCGGTTACAATGGTAGGAAATCTACATATCCGTATCGCCAAGCTTGCCTTCCACGCCAAGGAAAGTCCCTTCCAGACACGGGACGAAGTCTTCGATCTTGTATCCTCATAGTCCAGGAGTCCGGCCGAAGGTATAGTCCGGCTATCCGAACACCCCCTAATCCAGAACTCTCTCACCCGTCTTGCCGGCATGCTCTGAAGGATTTGCTCAAAGTCAATGTGGTTGCAACAAATAGGCACAACCGAGCTTTTTTGGAAGTTGAAGCAAAAACCCGTCACGTCCCCAAAGCCTCTCAGGATAGAGGCGAGATTGTCGATGTCTCGTTTGATGGGAGCCACAAAGACCGCCGCATCGTCCGCATAGAGGAGGTGTGGAAACAGATTTCGTAGGCATGTGGAAACGCCATTACGCCAGTAATAATTTCCAGATGCGTTCAATCCAGCGGTCCAAGTCGACGGGGACGAAAGCAGACAGCTACAGCCGGGGGAGCTGCAAACACACACACACACACATTCCTGAAGACCGAAGAGCGTTCCACTACGTGAAGAAAAATCAGCAAACAAGTTATGATTTCGAGTGGGCTCGGAACATGCGGCAAATAAAAAGAGGAAAAGGGAAAAGACACATGGATGCCTTGCTTGGTGGGGTGATAGAATCAGTCCCTTCCCTCCACTGGGAACTGGGACCAGTTCGATTCAACATCCAACTGTAAAGAAAAAGAGCACAGCACAGTACAGGATCTTCCATTCTCTTCACAAAACATCTGCTAGCGTTGCTAACCTGGTACCTTAAACGTGCAGGTCCTATCATCTACTTACATGTGGAGCAAGCTATCATTGTCGACGGCCCATGAGATGCTGCTATGTCTTTCCTCTGTGTTTGTTAGTTGGAGTGTCAGATGCTGCCTTGGCCTAATGGTGACACGGAAGCGACTGCGCGACACCGTTCAAATGGAGCTCTTCAGCCCGTCTCTCGAGCCGGTAATCCATGGCTCTCCAGGTCTTGCAGCTCGTTAGATCTCCGCGGCGCTCCGTCTGCTTTGCGTTCAGAGGCAGTCAGTCCAGAAGGAATAGGAAAGCTGTATGTAAAGACTAAGGTGCAATCAATCAAAACAGACTTACTAGGACCATGTTCGTCGTCATCGCTATCGCCATTTTGAGATGTGAAAAATGGAGTGAGGTAGTTTCTGTCCAATGCAGCCAAGGAGGGCGTGCTGCAACAACAGTCAAAACAGGTGGATTCAAATGCATTGAAGAATTCCTGTGGAAAATCATGTGCCTAAACTTGGTGTCATTAAAAAACCTTGTGCAGCCTATTAAAAAACTTTCAGTGCTCCTGCAGCCATGAAAAGCATGTGCTATCCTTTGATTTAGCAAAATTTTAACTGCTGGCTTACTTTTTCTGGATTTCTTGGAGTTTCAGTTTGAATTTGCTTGTGGTAGAAGTCCCCTCTTCATTGCCCAGTTCTATGTTGCCCGCATTATTGTTCCCCTCATAGTTCTCCTGGTCCTGCAAGTCAACAATCAATAAAACTAGTAAAAATTTACAAATCATAAAGGATGCTCAAGAGCTACCTACAAGCCTTTATCAGTAGAAGAAAGAATACACCAGTAACCCATGAAGATCCCATACCTATCACATGTATGCATATACGGGCCACAACAAGGCTGCATTATCCCATGAGGCCATGACAGAACCAGTGACAACCACAACCATAAGAAGTTTTTTGGAAAGTTTCTAACGAAACCTCTATGTTATGAGCATAGAGCCTACCAGAGCATAGTTTACGCTGCCGCGGTGAAAGCTATACTGAACAACAACACAATCGTGCCCAATTTTCCCAGGGGAAAATGCAAAAGCTTTGCGTTGATAGATAAGAAGTTTAATTACAAGCCTGGATTGTGATTTGTAACCATGCCATCGTATAGGAAGAAATGTAGGATATAGCTTAGTTATTTTTATGAGGTGCATATTACTTGCCTCAAGTGAAGGGCGACGACCATCATTACCATCTCCCACAACATGTAGAGCTTCAAGCATTGTGCTTGTTGAGCCTCCAATCAGAAGTACCTGGATTATCGCCATGCGAGAAATTATTCGGGATGGTCTACACTCGGTACTAGCAGAAGTAGCAATACCAGCATGTCTTCCTATTGCCATAGCAGTTCTTTCACTAATGACATCTCTAGTGTAGTTTGATTGTTTGATATCTTACTGTTAGAACAACAATAGATATGGTAGCACTCAAAATTGTCTGTCCATGGCCATCAGGAAGATCATGAACAGATTGAAGAGCAAGGGCAAAAGCCATAGCCCCTCTAAGACCTGCACAAGTAAATGCACAAAAACTTTGATAGAACTGCTTAATATGCCAAAAATTATACTGAGCAAGCATGCTTGTCAGACTACATACCACTATACCAAAGTGCCTGTTGATATTGCCTGGATATTTGCCGCTGAGGTGGCCGTACCATATTTACCAAGAAAGCACACGAGAAAACATTTGCAGCCCTTCAAAATAAGAGGACACGGCAAAAACAAGCAACTTGAGCAAACTCATATACACGAATAATGTGCAGTTACCCAGTTCAGTTAAGAAATTTAGAGCCTGCCCCGCAAATGCTTCAGCTTGAGCATCGATCTATTGTATACCAAACACGATGCCATTTTTATAATGCTTTTGTGGTTCTGTCAGATCTTATTAAGTCTGTCGTATCGGGAGGTTGGTGTTCAGTTGTTGACAGCTTATTGGCAGACATACAAACGAACCCTCCAACCTCACCAAACGAACCTTATGAAACAGCAACAATGGAATTTGAACAAGGCCGAATGAAAGCATACCTTGCAACTAATATGAAGATCTTCATGAAACGAACGAAGTAAATGCTAAGGAAAAGGAAAAATAGCAGTGTATCTCATAAGAAGGAATTATGCACAGTATAAAGTAGCTCCCAGTCAAAGTGAAGGATACAACTGAGAAAAATATGAACCCAATGTGTGACCAGCTTTGACGCTCCATCGCAATATCAAATCCCATATATATGAATCTGTAGGGAGATTAGACAAGTTTGTATGTAAATTTACCAAAAACAGAAAGCTTTTAAGTGTTGACTTACACAAAAGTTTCTGCTAATGACGAAAGCAGATGGAAAAGTGCAGCAGTGAAACGCTGGGAGTCTTCTGACAAGTTCGAGAATGTGTATCTCTTCATCACCTAAAAAGAAAAGTTCCACTATCAAGTACATAACTGCAGGCAGAAATAATAATCCCTGACTGCCTCATTTAAGTTGAACCTACGATTCCAGTAAAGAGTATTGAGACTATGCCAGACAGACCGAAGCCTTCAGCTAGCATGTACCTGCAAATGAATTTACAATTGAATCTAGAAGCCTCAAAGCCTGAGAAAAAGTAATTCAAGTAAGGTGTGCTTACGAGAAGTATGGGAAAAGTACAAACAAGCAGCTCTCGAGGTTATAAAGGCTGAAAAAAAAGGAGTTGCTTATTATATCCAGGTAAACTTTGTTTCCCCCCAAAAAAATTTATCAGGGATGTTACTTACTTCTCAACACCAAGTGTTGAATACTTGAAGAGGTTTTACAGAATTAAGGACTAACAGATGGTTATCAGCATGCCAAAATAATGCAAAATACAACCTAACGGCATGCTAACACAAGATCAGTTTTTATTTAATCCAGATATGAAAAGAACACATCTAGGTTTAATTTTTCCACCAAAAGCATGTAAGCAGTGTCCTCATATTCAAGCAGAGCAACAAACCAATATTGTGTGATCAATGCTTCAGAAAGCATTACCAAAAAAAACATCACATATAAATTGCAGCTTTCAGTGGGAGAAAACCATTAAAGCTCTGCTAATGATGCAAAAAGTAGGGTGAAGGAAGGATATGAGAGCAGAAATAAATCCAGCTCCAACACCTGCAAAGATAAAAGTAGCTAGAAAGTCAGTTCTCTACTGCCATGCAATTTGCACTCATATGCATAAGCATAAAATAAAACCAGGGGAGATAAACCACAGTGACATCAAAACTGTAGGCAGGAAATCTGTAGCAAATGACCATATGAATACACTGTTTGTCACCATACCTGTTGACATTGACCCAAAGAAGTTCTCGAGAAACCTTAAGATAACTACGAAAATGTTTTGGCTAGAAGCATTCGTCCTCAGAGATGCCATAGTCCTGAAGATGAAGGGAGTCAAGGCGGATCCGGAAGAAGCAAATGAATGAACCAAAGGAGATCACAAATACTGCGCTGACCTGTACAAGGAGATTGCCATCTTCATCGCCACAAAACAGATTGATATCAAGCAAGGTGTAAGTATCAGTAAGAGTAATAATACTAACAATTTTACGTAAACAGAAATCATACAGCATCATTTAGCACAGATTCACCGAAAACCAGCGCATAGAGGTTCACGTCCGTGCCAAGTTCCTGCAGTTAAATGAAAAGTAAGTAATCATTGCTTCTAGGATACCAGTAAACACAGTGTACTAGTACCTAAGTTGGTGACAGAAACCTGAAATATCGACAGCACAGTTACAGGATCAGTTGCTGACACAAGGGCACCAAACATCATACACTCAACCAGAGGCATCCTATAGACAAGATGTATTAACCCAGCAAGATAGCTGCAATGACAGCGCATCATCAGATGTTCACAGGTCAAAGGGTTGGCATACAATATGAATGCAAGCAAAGTAGTCTAGACTCTTACACTAAAACACCGGTGACAATGGAGGCAATTAAGGTTCCAACGATTGCAAAAGTAATAATAGCACCAAAGTTTGAGAAGAATGGTTTCTGCAATCACAGAGATAGTATATTTTAGCTGCAGCTAGACAGAATCTCGAAAAATAGGGGCATGGGAAATGCAGCACTTACTGGTGCTAAGCTGAAGCCGGACTGGGTAGCATGCAGTCAAGCAAAACATTTTGCGTGAGATTTACAAAAGACATAGCGGGAAGTATAATGAAGCATTTTTGGAAAAGGGAGGTAAAATGAAACATATGCCAAGGATATAATATGATAGGAGGCAGCAAGAACAGAAAGAAGAGCTCCTCCCGGAAATTGAACCATCTCCTGAAATTACAAAGAAAAGGATATCATATCAGCATGGTAAACAAGGAACATATTGAGACGCTTAGGTTCTTGGGAAGAAGGCAGTATATACCTTGTACTTTTCTGGGCGTTAGATACGCTAGCAAGACCTCCCACGATCAACCCTGCCATAAGTGGATGGTAGGTTATCATAGAGTCACAATAGAAGAGATTTATCTAATTCCTGGACCAAGTATAACTAAAACTGTAACTTGCAGACGTCCTCATCTTTTTGCAGACCAGCAGCAAAATCACAAGAGGGATCAGCAACCAAAATTATGAAACCATTGGGTCTTGCAGGTATACACTGATAAAAATGCCCAAATGCTCACATATGCAAAACGGATATAACCAGTTGATACTGCAGGTATGTTATGAAACTTCATTCCCATCATTATTTATAACCTCAGGACTCAGGTTTCAGCGTAATAAAGAAACAATTTCGAAATGAGTAGGAGTTTCATATCCAGGGGAGATCACCCCCCCCCCCCCCCAACCCCCTATTCAATTAGAGCATGAAACAATGTTCCCAAAGTGCTGACAAAATTCATTGATGAAGATACTTCATTATTGCAAACCTTGCAAAACCTCATACTCAAAATTGTCTCTCTTGTCGGGAACAAAGAAAGAAAAGCACTCAGTTATGAACAATGTATCCATTTGCTACGGTGCTGCTTGACTTTTTTTTATCCTCGATAACAGGGGGATAAATTAGTATGAAATTTAATATAACATTATGTGAACTACATCGATGAATTTGTTCAGAATTTTTTGAAACATTTAATCCTGAATTTGTATGCGATTTTCTCAAAAAGGTGGGAAGTTGCGCTGGACATGAAGCAGTTTTCCATGCCAAAATAGACCATACATTATGGCCCTTGAGATGAAGGGTGGAGCCACAACATGGGCATGATGCGACATGAAGAAAGCGCAGCTCCTATTTTGCTACAGTATTTAAAGGCATGAGAACATCAGCACAGATACACAACAAAAAAATATGTACAAAAAGGAAAAGGAATGAAGCATTCGTTTTACGTAGAGCCTTCGTGATCAGTTGCCTGACCAGTTGTTTCATGCTTCTGTAACTAATTTTCTGAAGCAGATTAAACTGAGTACAACACACCACAGTTCAGCAACTGCAAGCTAAGCCTTCGTGATCTAAAGCAAGCCCACAATCAAATGGTCAGACATGGCCAGATTCATCTATAAATAGGCCACTGTGTTCTTGATTCATGAATCTGTAATTTTTGGAGTTGGACTGAGAATTTTTTTAGTTCGCGCAGCAACAGATTCAGCAGTTGACTATTGTTACAGGCTTCATCGTGCTATCCGCCAATCATCATTCGAAGTTCAACATCATTTAACCAGCATTTGATCGCCCAAACCCCAACAAAGTAAACCCGCTACTGTAGAACTGCCTCCCGTTTTCGCGGCCAACCGACACGTGTCACGAAACCGCAGTAACCCTGGAGAGGCCACATCAATCAAACAGCCCAGAATCTTCAAAATGGCGCGGGCGCCGGACGTACAGCAGACGTACCGATGAGGAGCGACGCGCTGGCCTCGGGGAGGTAGTAGACCCTGCGGCGGCGGAGGAGGTGGCTGAGCACGAACGCCAGCACCAGCATCGATATCTGCAGCAGGATCCCCACCCCCGCCGCCTCCTCCTGCTCCTCCACCGTCGGCGCCCCCTGCGGCGGCGCCCCCCCCGCCCTCCCTCCCTCCCCCTCTCCCTCGCAAGCTCTCGCGGGTGCGAATGCTTCCTTGGCTTCGGCGCCTCGTTTGATTCCCGATGATTCCCTTTTCGGGATATTTGTGGCTGTTTTCCTTTCGAAAGTTCTGTTTCCGCCTCTGAAATTGTCTTCGGGTTTCCTCTCGTGCTCGTTCCTCTCTGCGTGGACGGCTGGGATGCGTTTGACTGTACCTGACGGCTGGGATGCGGCTGGGACTGGGGGAGCTTGCCACGTCTCCGTGGACATTTGCACGGAGGAAGCATGAAAGAACATTGAGTTGAGTTTTACTTACAACATCTTCAACAACCGTCCAACGCGTCACGCGCTAAAAATCACTTTCCCGCGTGTTTTTTGAATGGATTTGCGTGACCGACAACGCTGGCTCCAACAGCCGCATTAAAATGCAGCGCGCGCCGCTTTAGCAGCGCACAAAAATGCAGCGCACGCGACACAAAATAGATTTCAAACATTCAAAATACAATGAATATGACATATAAATTTCACACAAACAGATGAATAAAAGTTCATACCCATAAGTTCATCCAACCAAATTCAAAATGCAAACCAAGTTCACCACACAAACGAAAGACACATCAAGCCTCGTCCTCGTCTTCGTCCTCATCTTCGAAAGACGATTCTTCCTTCTCCGAAGATGATTCTTTCTCCTTCTCCTCATCATTGTCGCGTACCGCATAACGTGAAGCTCGGACGGTGTTGGCAAGATCTTCAACGGCATCTTCATGAGAAGGTGTGTGAGGCACACCGAAAGACATCTCGCCCATGGCGGCCGGAGGTGCACCCATGCCCCCTATGAGAGAAGCAAAACTCATGCCTCCCATGGCGGCCATGGCGCCGGGCGGTGCTCCAAAGCCACACATGGCTCCCATGGTCTCCATGGTAGCTTCAAAGCCACCCATGACAGTTAAGACGCCCACGGTAGCTCCGAAGCCACCCATGGCACCAAGGCCACCGTCACCCATTGCGCGAATCGTAGCTCTCTTTTGATCAAGACTTTTTCACGGGGAAGATTGACATACTTCTTTTACATCTCATTGAGGATAGATGTGTCCAAGAAGAACAAGTGCTTCTCCCATTCCAACAATCTAGTTCGCTCATCATTGCTCACCTTCCTCTCCTCCAAAGCCACCTTCCTCTCCTCGGTAGCCACCCTCCTCTCCTCGGCCGCCAACCTCCTCTCCTCAGCCGCGGCATCTTGGTTCATTGCCATTTTCCTCACCTCGTTGGCTTCTTTTCTTGCCTTCACAATAGCTTCCATAGCATTTTTGAGCTCATCATCTCCTTTCATCTTCTTTTTTTTGCGTCTTTCTTGCACCCATCCGGTCGTTTTGGCTTCGAGTATGAAACCGAGTTGGGTGTGGGGCTTCTCTTGCCGTCACTTGATGCATCATCCTCCTCCTCCTCATCATCATCATCCAACTCAATTGTTTGCTTGCGTTTGTTGCTCAAATCCAAATCATCATGCTTCTTCCATTTCTCATCATCCTTCAACACTTCATAGCAATGAGGCAAGGTAAATATCCTTCCTTTCTTGATCTTCCCCTTCTTGGTTCTCTTTTCCTCTCCTTTGAACAAGTTTTGTGCAATGTTGTACTATATGAAAACAAAGCAAGCTAGCACTTCAAACACCAACAACAAGTATGATGAACATGGATGAAATGCCACTTACTCTATCGTCCTCATTGGTGCCACTTGGGTTCAACTTGTCAATCGCCTTTTGTGCGACCGCCCACTTTTTACAATCCTTATTGATTGTCGACCACCGGGACCGAAGTGATCGCTCGGAGCGGTCAATTCCACGTTGCGAACATCAAAGTGTCCTTTCATCCGCCCCCAGTAAGCATCTCTACTTTGATCACCTTCAACGGATGGATCCCTCGACACTTCCAACCAAGTATCGCATAGTAAGATGTCTTCAGCATTGGTGTAATTGCCCGCTCTTCCTTTCGGCGCGTCGACAATGCCCTCACCATCCTCGTCCACCTCGAACTCATGGTCTTCAAAATGCATGCCATTGGTTTGAGACCAATGCGAATTGTTGGAGCCAACACCCATAGTTGACATGTATGCATCATCGTTGATACTACAAAATATATAGAACAATGCAAATAAGCTATCTATATGAATGCATTCAAAAAATAACAAGGAAAGAAAAGTTGGAAAAAATTTCTACCTTTGGGGCATATCGTCGAACACGTGCGCGTCGGCCGCCGGCTCAACGAGTGAGCTCGCCGGCGCTTCGGTAGCCGCCGCGCCCGTCACACGCCCTGCAAGCTTCTTCCTCCTCGCCTTCGAGGTGCCAGAGCCGTCCGCCACCTTGTTCTTCTTCACGGATGTCTTGCCCTTCTTCGGCCGCGCCGCATTGGGGAGCTTTGGGGGGGGGGGGGCGGCGCCGTCACGACGCCACCCGCCGCCGGGGTCATCCGCGGCGGCATGAAGAGGCCGCGTGCGAGGCCGATGCTCGGAGGAGCTCCGGCAGAGGCGAGGCTGATACGTCTCCGTCGTATCTACTTTTCCAAACAATTTTGCCCTTGTTTTGGATTCTAACTTGCATGATTTGAATGGACCTAACCCGGACTGACGCTATTTTCAGCAGAATTACCATGGTGTTATTTATGTGCAGAAACAAACGTTCTCAGAATGACCTGAAATTTCACGGAGCGACTTTTCAGAAAATATGAAAAATACCTGCAAAAGATGAAGGCCAGGGGGCCCACCACTTCTCCACGAGGGTGGGGGCGCGCCTTGTTGGGGAACGTAGCAGAATTTTAAAATTTTCTACGCATCACCAAGATCAATCTATGGAGTCATCTAGCAACGAGGGAGAGGGGAGTGCATCTACATACCCTTGTAGATCGCGAGCGGAAGCGTTCAAGAGAACGGGGTTGATGGAGTCGTACTCGTCGTGATCCAAATCACCGATGACCTAGCATCGAACAGACGGCACCTCCGCGTTAAACACACGTACGGTTGGGAAGACGTCTCCTACTTCTTGATCCAGCAAGGGGAAGGAGAGGTTGATGGAGATCCAGCAGCACGACGGCGTGGTGGTGGAAGCAATAGTGATTTTGGCAGGGCTTCGCCAAGCTCCAACGAGAGAGAGAGAGGTGTTACGTGGGGAGAGGGAGGCGCCAGAGACTTGGTGCGGCTGCCCTCCCTCCCCCCACTATATATAGGGCCCCTAGGGGGGCGTTGGCCCTAGAGATTGGATCTCAAGGGGGGCGGCGGCCAAGGGGGGGTGGCTTGCCCCCCAAGCCAAGTGGGGCGCCCCCACCCCTAGGGTTTCCAACCCTAGGCGCAGGGGGAGGCCCAAGGGGGGCGCACCAGCCCAATAGGGGCTGGTTCCCTTCCCCACTTCAGCCCATGGGGCCCTCCGGGATAGGTGGCCCCACCAGGTGGACCCCCGGGACCCTTCCTGTGGTCCTGGTACAATACCGATTACCCCCGAAACCTTCCCGATGGCCGAAACTTGACTTCCTATATATAAATCTTCACCTCTGGACCATTCCGGAACTCCTCGTGACGTCCGGGATCTCATCCGGGACTCCAAACAACTTTCAGGTTACCGCATACTAGTATCTCTACAACCCTAGCATCATCGAACCTTAAGTGTGTAGATCCTACGGGTTCGGGAGATATGCAGACATGACCGAGACGACTCTCCGGTCAATAACCAACAGCGGGATCTGGATACCCATGTTGGCTCCCACATGTTCCACGATAAACTCATCGGATGAACCACGATGCCGAGGATTCAATCAATCCCATATACAATTCCCTTTGTCAATCGGTACGTTACTTGCCCGAGACTCGATCGTCGGTATCCCAATACCTCGTTCAATCTCGTTACCGGCAAGTCACTTTACTCGTACCGTAATGCATGATCCCGTGACCAAACACTTGGTCACATTGAGCTCATTATGATGATGCATTACCGAGTGGGCCTAGAGATACCTCTCCGTCATACGGAGTGACAAATTCCAGTCTCGATCCGTGTCAATCCAACAGATACTTTCGGGGATACCTGTAGTATACCTTTATAGTCACCCAGTTACGTTGTGACGTTTGGTACACCCAAAGCACTCCTACGGCATCCGGGAGTTACACGATCTCATGGTCTAAGGAAATGATACTTGACACTGGAAAAGCTCTAGCAAACGAACTACACGATCTTGTGCTATGCTTAGGATTGGGTCTTGTCCATCACATCATTCTCCTAATGATGTGATCCCGTTATCAATGACATCCAACGTCCATAGTCAGGAAACCGTGACTATTTATTGATCAACGAGCTAGTTAACTAGAGGCTTACTAGGGACATGTTATGGTCTATGTATTCACACATGCATTATGATTTCCGGATAACACAATTATAGCATGAACAACAGACAATTATCATGAACAAGGAAATATAATAATAATCATTTTATTATTGCCTCTAGGGCATATTTCCAACAGTCTCCCACTTGCACTAGAGTCAATAATCTAGTTACATTGTGATGAATCGAACACCCATAGAGTTCTGGTGTTGATCATGTTTTGCTCGAGGAAGAGGTTTAGTCAACGGATCTGCGACATTCAGGTCCGTATGCACTTTGCAAATATCTATGTCTCCATTTTGAACATTTTCACGAATGGAGTTGAAGCGACGCTTGATATACCTGGTCTTCCTGTGAAATCTGGGCTCCTTGGCAAGGGCAATAGCTCCAGTGTTGTCACAAAAGTGAGTCATCGGGCCCGACGCATTGGGAATAACTCCTAGGTCGGTAATGAACTCCTTCACCCAGATTGCTTCTTGTGCTGCCTCTGAGGCTGCCATGTACTCCGCTTCACATGTAGATCCCGCCACGACACTTTGCTTGCAACTGCACCAGCTGATTGCCCCACCATTCAAAAGATACACGTATCCGATTTGTGACTTAGAGTCATCCAGATCTGTGTCGAAGCTAGCATCGATGTAACCCTTTACGACGAGTTCTTCGTCACCTCCATACACGAGAAACATATCCTTAGTCCTTTTCAAGTACTTCAGGATATTCTTGACCGCTGTCCAGTGTTCCATGCCGGGATTACTTTGGTACCTTCCTACCAAACTTACGATAAGGTTTACATCAGGTCTGGTACACAGCATGGCATACATGATAGACCCTATGGCCGAGGCATAGGGGACGACACTCATCTTTTCTCTATCTGCTGCCGTGGTCGGGCATTGAGTTATGCTCAATCTCACACCTTGCAATACAGGCAATAACCCCTTCTTGGACTGATCCATATTGAACTTCTTCAATATCTTGTCAAGGTATGTACTTTGTGAAAGACCAATGAGGCGTCTCGATCTATCTCTATAGATCTTGATGCCTAATATATAAGCAGATTCTCCAAGGTCCTTCATTGAAAAACACTTGTTCAAGTAGGCCTTTATGCTTTCCAAGAATTCTATATCATTTCCCATCAATAGTATGTCATCCACATACAATATGAGAAATGCTACGGAGCTCCCACTCACTTTCTTGTAAACACAAGCTTCTCCATAAGTCTGTGTAAACCCAAACACTTTGATCATCTCATCAAAACGAATGTTCCAACTCTGAGATGCTTGCACCAGCCCATAGATTGAGCGTTGGAGCTTGCACACCTTGTCAGCGTTCTTAGGATCGACAAAACCTTCCGGCTGCATCATATACAATTCTTCCTTAAGGAAACCATTAAGGAATGTCGTTTTGACGTCCATTTGCCATATCTCATAATCATAGAATGCGGCAATTGCTAACATGATTCGGACGGACTTCAGCTTCGCTACGGGTGAGAAAGTCTCATCGTAGTCAACCCCTTGAACTTGTCGATTACCCTTAGCGACAAGCCGAGCTTTATAGATGGTCACATTACCATCCGCGTCTGTCTTCTTCTTAAAGATCCATTTATTTTCTATGGCTCGCCGATCAACGGGCAAGTCAGTCAAAGTCCATACTTCGTTTTCATACATGGATCCTATCTCGGATTTCATGGCTTCCAGCCATTTGTCGGAATCTGGGCCCGCCATCGCTTCTTCATAGTTCGAAGGTTCACCATTGTCCAACAACATGATTTCCAGGACAGGGTTGCCGTACCACTCTGGTGCGGAACGCGTCCTTGTGGACCTTCGAAGTTCAGTAGCAGCTTGATCTGAAGTTTCATGATCATCATCATTAACTTCCTCCCTAGTCGGTGCAGACACCTCAGGAACAATTTCTTGAGTTGCGCCACTCTCCGGTTCAAGAGGCAATACTTCATCAAGTTCTACTTTCCTCCCACTTACTTCTTTCGAGAGAAACTCTTTCTCTAGAAAGGATCCATTCTTGGCAACAAATGTCTTGCCTTCGGATCTAAGATAGAAGGTATACCCAATAGTTTCTTTAGGGTATCCTATGAAGACGCATTTTTTCGATTTGGGTTCGAGGTTTTCAGGTTGAAGTTTCTTGACATTAGCATCGCATCCCCAAACTTTCAGAAACGACAGCTTAGGTTTCTTGCCAAACCACAATTCATACGGTGTCGTCTCAACGGATTTCGACGGAGCCCTATTTAAAGTGAATGCGGTAGTCTCTATAGCATAACCCCAAAAAGATAGCGGTAGATTGGTAAGAGACAACATAGATCGTACCATATCCAATAGGGTGCGATTACGACGTTCGGACACACCATTACGCTGTGGTGTTCCAGGCGGCGTGAGTTGTGAAACTATTCCACATTTCCTTAAGTGCGTGCCAAATTCGTGACTCAAATATTCTTCCCCGCGATCTGATCGTAAGAACTTGATTTTCCTGTCACGTTGATTCTCAACCTCACTCTGAAATTCCTTGAACTTTTCAAAGGCCTCAGACTTGTGTTTCATTAAGTAGACATACCCATATCTACTTAAGTCATCAGTGAGGGTGAGGACATAACGATAGCCACCGCGAGCCTCAACGCTCATTGGACCGCACACATCAGTATGTATGATTTCCAATAAGTTGGTTGCTCGCTCCATTGTTCCGGAGAATGGAGTCTTGGTCATTTTACCCATGAGGCATGGTTCGCACGTGTCAAATGATTCATAATCAAGAGACTCCAAAAGTCCATATGCATGGAGTTTCTTCATGCGTTTGACACCAATGTGACCAAGGCGGCAGTGCCACAAGTATGTGGGACTATCATTATCAACCTTACATCTTTTGCCATTCACACTATGAATGTGTGTAACATCACGTTCGAGATCAAATAAGAATAAACCATTGACCATCGGGGCATGACCATAAAACATGTCTCTCATATAAATAGAACAACCATTATTCTCAGATTTAAATGAGTAGCCATCTCGCATTAAACGAGATCCAAATACAATGTTCATGCTCAAAGCTGGTACTAAATAACAATTATTGAGGTTTAAAACTAATCCCGTAGGAAAATGCAGAGGTAGCGTGCCGACGGTGATCACATCGACCTTGGAACCATTCCCGACGCGCATCATCACCTTGTCCTTCGCCAGTCTCCGTTTATTCCGCAGTTCTTGTTTTGAGTTGCAAATATGAGCAACTGCACCGGTATCAAATACCCAGGAGCTACTACGAGCGCTGGTAAGGTACACATCAATAACATGTATATCACATATACCTTTGGTATTGCTGGCCTTCTTTTCCGCTAAGTACTTGGGGCAATTCCGCTTCCAGTGACCGTTTCCCTTGCAATAAAAGCACTCAGTCTCAGGCTTGGGTCCATTCTTTGACTTCTTCCCGGCAGCTTGCTTACCGGGCGCGGCAACTCCCTTGCCGTCCTTCTTGAAGTTCTTTTTACCCTTGCCTTTCTTGAACTTAGTGGTTTTATTCACCATCAACACTTGATGTTCCTTTTTGATTTCCACCTCCGCTGATTTCAGCATTGAATATACCTCGGGAATGGTCTTTTCCATCCCCTGCATATTGAAGTTCATCACAAAGCTCTTGTAGCTAGGTGGCAGCGACTGAAGGATTCTATCAACGACCGCATCATCCGGGAGATTAACTCCTAGCTGAGACAAGCGGTTATGCAGCCCAAACATTTTGAGTATGTGCTCGCTGACAGAACTGTTCTCCTCCATCTTACAACTGTAGAACTTGTCGGAGACTTCATATCTCTCGACCCGGGCGTGAGCTTGGAAAACCATTTTCAGCTCTTGGAACATCTCATATGCTCCGTGTTGCTCAAAACGCTTTTGGAGCCCCGGTTCTAAGCTGTAAAGCATGCCGCACTGAACCAGGGAGTAATCATCACTACGTGTCTGCCAAGCGTTCATAACATCTTGTTCTGCAGGGAAAACAGGTTCTTCACCTAGCGGTGCATCAAGAACATATGCTTTCCTGGCAGCTATGAGGATAATCCTCGGGTTACGAACCCAGTCCATGTAGTTGCTGCCATCGTCTTTCAGCTTGGTTTTCTCTAGGAACGCGTTGAAGTTGAGGGCAATATTAGCGTGGGCCATTTGATCTACAAGACATATTGCAAAGATTTTAGACTAAGTTCGTGATAATTAAGTTCATCTAATCAAATTATTTAATGAACTTCCACTCAGATAGACATCCCTCTAGTCATCTAAGTGATACATGATCCGATTCAACTAGGCCGTGTCCGATCATCACGTGAGACGGACTAGTCATCATCGGTGAACATCTTCATGTTGATCGTATCTTCTATACGACTCATGTTCGACCTTTCGGTCTTCTGTGTTCCAAGGCCATGTCTGTACATGCTAGGCTCGTCAAGTCAACCTAAGTGTATTGCGTGTGTAAATCTGGCTTACACCCGTTGTATGCGAATGTTAGAGCCTATCACACCCGATCATCATGTGGTGCTTCGGAACAACAGACCTTAGCAACGGTGCACAGTTAGGGGGAACACTTTCTTAAAATTATTGTGAGGGATCATCTTATTTACTACCGTCGTTCTAAGCAAATAAGAAGCAAAAACATGATAAACATCACATGCAATCAAATAGTGACATGATATGGCCAATATCATTTGCTCCTTTTGATCTCCATCTTCGGGGCGCCATGATCATCATCGTCACCGGCATGACACCATGATCTCCATCATCATGTCTTCATGAAGTTATCTCGTCATCTATTACTTCTACTACTATGGCTAACGGTTTAGCAATAAAGTAAAGTAATTACATGACGTTTATGTTGACACGCAGGTCACAAATAAATTAAGACAACTCCTATGGCTCCTGCCGGTTGTCATACTCATCGACATGCAAGTCGTGATTCCTATTACAAGAACATGATCAATCTCATACATCACATATATCATTCATCACATCCTTTTGGCCATATCACATCACATGGCACATGCTGCAAAAACAAGTTAGACGTCTTCTAATTGTTTGTTGCAAGTTTTTTTACGTGGCTGCTATAGGTTTCTAGCAAGAACGTTTCTTACCTACGCCAAAACCACAACGTGATATGCCAATTTCTATTTACCCTTCATAAGGACCCTTTTCATCGAATCCGATCCGACTAAAGTAGGAGAGACAGACACCCGCTAGCCACCTTATGCAACTAGTGCATGTCAGTCGGTGGAACCAGTCTCACGTAAGCGTACGTGTAAGGTCGGTCCGGGCCGCTTCATCCCACGATGCCGCAGAATCAAGATAAGACTAGTAACGGCAAGTAAATTGACAAAATCAACGCCCACAACAACTTGTGTTCTACTCGTGTATAGAAACTACGCATAGACCTAGCTCATGATGCCACTGTTGGGGAACGTAGCAGAATTTTAAAATTTTCTACACATCACCAAGATCAATCTATGGAGTCATCTAGCAACGAGGGAGAGGGGAGTGCATCTACATACCCTTGTAGATCGCGAGCAGAAGCGTTCAAGAGAACGGGGTTGATGGAGTCGTACTCGTCGTGATCCAAATCACCGATGACCTAGCGCCAAACGGACGACACCTCCGCGTTCAACACACGTACGGTTGGGAAGACGTCTCCTCCTTCTTGATCCAGCAAGGGGAAGGAGAGGTTGATGGAGATCCAGCAGCACGACGGCGTGGTGGTGGAAGCAACGGTGATCTCGGCAGGGCTTCACCAAGCTCCAACGAGAGAGAGAGAGAGAGGTGTTACGTGGGGAGAGGGAGACGCCAGAGACTTGGTGCGGCTGCCCTCCCCCCCACTATATATAGGGCCCCTAGGGGGGGCGCCGGCCCTAGATATTGGATCTCAAGGGGGGGGGGGCGGCGGCCAAGGGGGGGGTGGCTTGCCCCCCAAGCCAAGTGGGGCGCCCCCACCCCTAGGGTTTCCAACCCTAGGCGCAGGGGGAGGCCCAAGGGGGGCGCACCAGCCCAATAGGGGCTGGTTCCCTTCCCCACTTCAGCCCATGGGGCCCTCCGAGATAGGTGGCCCCACCCGGTGGACCCCCGGGACCCTTCCGGTGGTCCCGGTACAATACCGATTACCCCTGAAACCTTCCCGATGGCCGAAACTTGACTTCCTATATATAAATATTCACCTCCGGACCATTTCGGAACTCCTCGTGATGTCCAGGATCTCATCCGGGACTCCGAACAACTTTCGGGTTACCGCATACTAGTATCTCTACAACCCTAGCGTCACTGAACCTTAAGTGTGTAGACCCTACGGGTTCAGGAGACATGCAGACATGACCGAGACGACTCTCCGGTCAATAACCAACAACGGGATCTGGATACCCATGTTGGCTCCCACATGTTCCATGATGAACTCATCGGATGAACCGCGATGTCGAGGATTCAATCAATCCCGTATATAATTCCCTTTGTCAATCGGTACGTTACTTGCCCGAGATTCGATCGTCGGTATCCCAATACCTCGTTCAATCTCGTTACCGGCAAGTCACATTACTCGTAATGCATGATCCCGTGACCAAACACTTGGTCACATTGAGCTCATTATGATGATGCATTACCGAGTGGGCCCAGAGATACCTCTCCGTCATACGGAGTGACAAATTCCAGTCTCGATCCGTGTCAACCCAACAGATACTTTCGGGGATACCTGTAGTATACCTTTATAGTCACCCAGTTATGTTGTGACGTTTGGTACACCCAAAGCACTCCTACGGCATCCGGGAGTTACACGATCTCATGGTCTAAGGAAATGATACTTGACACTGGAAAAGCTCTAGCAAACGAACTACACGATCTTGTTCTATGCTTAGGATTGGGTCTTGTCCATCACATCATTCTCCTAATGATGTGATCCCATTATCAATGACATCCAACGTCCATAGTCAGGAAACCGTGACTATCTATTGATCAACGAGCTAGTTAACTAGAGGCTTACTAGGGACATGTTATGGTCTATGTATTCACACATGCATTATGATTTCCGGATAACACAATTATAGCATGAACAATAGACAATTATCATGAACAAGGAAATAATAATAATCATTTTATTATTGCCTCTAGGGCATATTTCCAACACGCCTGCCCCCCTAGGGCGCGCCCCCTACCTCGTGGGCCTCCTGTTGCCTCTCCGACTCCAACTCCATATATTGTGTTTCGGGGAGAAAAAATCAGAGAGAAGAAATCATCACGTTTTACGATACGGAGCCGCCGCCAAGCCCTAAAACCTCTCGGGAGGGCTGGTCTAGAGTCCGTTCGGGGCTCCGGAAAGGGGAATCCGTCGCCATCATCATCATCAACCATCCTCCATCACCAATTTCATGATGCTCACCGCCGTGCGTGAGTAATTCCATCGTAGGCTTGCTGGACGGTGATGGGTTGGATGGGATCTATCATGTAATCGAGTTAGTTTTGTTAGGGTTTGATCCCTAGTATCCACTATGTTCTGAGATTAATGTTGCTATGACTTTGCTATGCTTAATGCTTGTCACTAGGGCCTGAGTGCCATGATTTCAGATCTGAACCTATTATGTTTTCATCAATATATGAGTGTTCTTGATCCTATCTTGCAAGTCTATAGTCACCTATTATGTGTTATGATCCGTTAACCCCGAAGTGACAATAATCGGGATACTTACCGATGATGACCGTAGTTTGAGGAGTTCATGTATTCACTATGTGTTAATGCTTTGTTCCGGTTCTCTATTAAAAGGAGGCCTTAATATCCCTTAGTTTCTATAAGTGCATCTAGTGCCACCCCTAGTTGGTTTTGGAGTATTGACGACAAACCTGGTTGAGGGACTAATGTGTTTGTGAGAATTGCAGGATAACACAGGTAGAAGTCCCTCATTGATTTGGTTTTCCTACCAGAGATGACCCCTAAAAATGTATGAAGACATTAAAGTCAAAGGTGGTATGTGAAGACATTCACATTGAAGTCTATGACAAGAGAAGACATCGCATGAAGACTATGGAGCGCGAAGACTTAGTTGTTTCGTTGTTCTTTTTCTTCTTTGTTGAGTCATAGGAACCACCGTACTGTTAAGTGGGGTCCAAGAGAACCAGTCAGAATGACTGAAGTGATGCTTAACCAAAATCCTATGTCTTCGAGTGAAGACTACGAGAGCAAATCTTGTCCAGAGTTGGATAAGTCGGCTTTGCTTGTAGCCCAAGTAAAGTTGCCGTGTGTGTTTGAAATCTGACCGTTGGAACACGTGTCAGTTCCTTAGTGACCGAGGGTCATTTCGGACAAATCAGGTCGGGTTGCCTAGTGGCTATAAATAGCCCACCCCCTACAACCATAAATGGTTGGCTGCTCAGAGTTAGTGCACGGCTTTTGTCGTTTGAGAGCAACCCACCTCGAAGCCTTTGAGAGAGAATTCCTTGCGAGGATAAAGCCCTAACCACCCAGAGCCAAAGAGAGTTAGGCATCACTGAAGTCTTCCTGTCTGTGTGATCTGAAGACTTATTACACTTGAGGACTGTGAATCCTCCAGCCGGTTAGGCGTCGCGTTCTGAGCATCCAAGAGTCATTGTGGATCGCCAGTGAACGAAGTCTGTGAAGGTTTGGAAGTCTACCTTGAAGACTTACCAGAGTGATTGGGCAAGGATTGGGTGTCCTTAGCTCAAGGGGAATAAGATGAAGACGCGGTCTTCTGAGTTGAATCTCAGCCTCCCTAACCAGACGTACAGTTGTCACAGCAACTGGAATTGGTCCAACAAATCATTGTCTTCAACGAGTCACTGGTTTCATCCTTCCCACTCCTTTCCTTACTGTTGGCCCTGGTGAAGTCATTGCCTGATTGCATTATCTTTTGTCTTCATTGAGTGACTGCTTGTTCTGATTGGTTTCACAATATCTTCCTACCTGATCTTTACTGCCTAGCTGCTATTAGTCATTGTGCTTTCACTTCATTGAATACTTGACTATGGTTTGCCTAGTGTAGTCTACCTTCCACTGCATGGTAATAGGTTTATTTCTATCGTTTGTCTTCGAAACTTCCATGTTTTGAAGACTTTCATAAAAATCGCCTATTCACCCCCCCTCTAGTCGATCACTAGCACTTTCAATTGGTATCAGAGCAAGGTACTCCCTTATTCTGTGTGATTCGGTTTAACCACCTGGAGTTTTAGCTATGTCGACTGCAGGGATAATCAAAGTCTCCGCTGCGTGCCCAGTCTTCGATGGAACTGAATATCCCTACTGGAAGAATAAGATGCGCATGCATCTTGAAGCCATTGATGTTGACCTATGGTATGTCATCAAGAATGGCGTTCCCAAGGCTGGTGAAGGTATCACCACTGCTGATGTCAAGAAGTTCGTTCAACTGGACTCCACTGCCAAGAACATCATCTGTGGTCATCTGACCAAAGGACAGTATGGCCGTGTGAGTGCTTTGAAAACATCTAAGCTAGTCTGGGACTGGCTCTCCAAGGTCAACGAAGGCATCTCAACCCAGAGAGATCAGAGAATCAGTGTCCTTCGCAACCTCTTCAACCGCTTCAAGAGAAATGACAATGAGAATGTTCAGCTCATGTTTTATCGACTCACTGACATCACAAATGAGCTTCAAGCCCTCGACGCCACTGAGATCACCAAGCATGAAGTCGTCAAGACACTCCTGAGATCACTTGACAGCTCGTTTGACACCCTAGCCCTTATGATTCAAGAACGTCCTGACTTCAAAACACTCGATCCGTCTGACATACTTGAGAGGCTCAACACACACGAGTTTCAGCTTTCTGAGAAAAGAGACATCTACGGTCCCAACTATGGGCGAACTCGTGCCTTGAAGGCAAAAGCTGTCTCCCCATCTGAAGAAGAGTCCGACAACAGTTCTGATGATCCTGAAGACATTGGAAAGGAGCTTGCTATGCTTGTGAAGAAGTTCCAAAAATTCACCAAGAAGGAAGGCTTCAGAAATTCCTCACGATCAAGCTCAAGGAATGATGAAGCTTCTGCTCATGACTACAAGAAGAGAACATGCCACAAGTGCAAGAAACCTGGCCACTACATCTCTGAGTGCCCATAGTGGGACAATGAGAACAAGAAGAAAAAGAAGAGCTAGGAGTATGATTCTGACGACAAGAAGAAGAAATACTCAAAGTCTTCTTCCAAGTCCTCCTCAAAGTCTTCATCACACAAGAAGAGATCATCTGGCAAGGCACGTGCGTTTGTTGGCAAGGAAACGGATTCAGAGGAGGAGTCTGCTTCTGAGGAGGCGGAGGTGGAGTCTGAGGAGGAGTCCGATTCTAGCGTTGCGAGTCTGGCTACAGCATACGTTGCCAAGTCCATCTTCAACACTGAAGACAATGACTCCGTCACCGACACCGATGCAAATGACAAGGACTACTCCGCTCCTACCTACTGCTTCATGGCACGCGGTGCCAAGGTAAACACACGCACTACTCACTATCAAACTTCTAGTGAAGATGACTCTGATTGTGGTTCCAAACCCAGCTACAAAACACTTGCTAAAATTGCAACTGAACAACAGAAAGCTATGGAACATATTCAAAAACTGTTGGACAAAAGCGATGACCTATTAGACGCTGAAATGACTCGATCTCAGTCCTTAATTGAAGACATAAAAAATCTTCACGTTAAGTATGAGGAACTTGAAAGTCGTCATGAAACGCTCTCAACAACTCATGAAAAACTTTCCTATGATTATCTTCAAAGGAAGCAAGATCTTGAGAAATTGAGAGCGGCTCATGAAGATCTTCAAAAGGAAAATGAGTCACTTCACGCCAAACAGATTAGTTCCGCTCAGGAAGGATTTGAACCACCATGTCTTAAATGTATTGAGCGTGACAACGCTACTTCTGTTGCTGGTTGTTCTATTGCTGCTACTATTGCAATATCTTCAACTACTGATGTGCCAACTAACCCCTCTGCCGAGGATGCCACTGCTATTGCTGATGAGAATGCTAGGTTGAAGACATTGCTTGAAACAGGGATGTTCAAAAGCCTCAAAGGGCATCAGACACTATGTGATGTCCTCAAAAGGCAGATCCTGAACCGAAACCCTAGGAAAGAGGGTGTTGGGTTCGAAAGGAAAATGAATGCTGATGGCTCTTACTGGAAACCTGAGCAGTACCCCCAAACCACATGGGTTGCTGCAAAGGGACCGTCAGTGGATCCATCCACCCTATCTGGCTTCACTTGTGCTAATCCCATTGTTATTGATGAATCCTTTGATGCAAACTATAAACTATTTAAGAATCAGAAGGGTGAAGTGTTTGCCAGGTATATTGGTACTAACTGCAGGAATGGACCGCCTATGAAGAAGGTCTGGGTGCCGAAAAGGTGTTTGGAGAATCTTCCTGTGAATGTCGTCATGACACCGCAAGTGAAGAAGACAAACCCCAGACCACAGGCTTCATATGGTCCAAAGGCTTCATATAGACAGAGGACTCACCTGAGTTGCACTAACGCAAATGTTTTGCAGGGAAGCCATACTCAGGCCTATGAATATGAGCGCGTTTCATCAAACCGCCATGTTCATAAGACCAAGAACTATTCTGCTTATTCTTATGAGTACTATTGTCCACCTACAAGATTTTTTGCTAGGGCTCCAAAGCCAAAGTTCTCAGATGCTGCACTTAGACTCATTGCTTCAAAGCCACCCTTGAAGATGTGGGTGGCTAAGAAAGCTTAACTCTCTTTTGCAGGGAAAGGTCTCCAGCCGAAAACCAAAAATCGTCTGAAGCTATTGCTGGGGACCTTAAACATCTTGTAGGGCGCAAGATCAAATGCCCAAATGGTCTTATTATGTATTTTGTTCCTGAGTCGCTTGCTACTTGCCCTATCAGTCTTAACCTCGATCTAAGCTTTCATAATCCACTTGCTCGTCAAATGTTTTTGCTTCACAACTCTCTTCGTGAAGCCTATCCCCCTAACTGCACTGTAGGGTACAACACCAGCTGCTTCAGAATGGATTATTGATAGTGGGTGTACTAATCACATGACTGGCAAGCGAAGCCTTCTTATGGACTCAACCTTACGTCCATCTGACAAAAGTCACATCACATTTGCTGACACTGGTAAAAGTAAGGTGTTGGGTCTAGGTAGAGTTGCAATCTCAAAGGATCAACACATGGATAAAGTCATGCTTGTTGAATCCCTTGGTTTCAACTTAATGTCTGTCTCAATGCTTTGCGATTTAAACATGATTGTGATGTTTGGAAAATATCGTTGCCTTGTTCTAATGGAATCTGACAAGTCTCTAGTGTTTGAAGGGTATCGGAAAGATGATTTGTACGTTGTAGATTTCTCAGCAGGACCACAACTTGCCGTATGTCTTCTAGCAAAAGCTTTAGAATGCTGGCTCTGGCATCGGAGGCTAGGGCATGCTGGCATGAGGAACTTGCACACTCTTGCAAGAAAGAAGCATGTCATAGGCATCGAGGGCGTCAAGTTCAAGAAGGATCACTTATGCGGTGCCTGTGAAGTAGGAAAGATGACGAGGGCCAAGCATCCCTCGAAGACAATCATGAAAACAACTCAACCCTTCAAACTACTCCACATGGACCTTTTCGGTCCCACTCATTACTCAACTCTCACTACTACTGCTTGTCTCTATGGCTTTGTCATTGTTGTTGATTATTCAAGATATACTTGGGTGCATATAATCCTCTACAAGACTGAAGTGCAGGATGTCTTCAGACGCTTCGCCAATCGAGCCATGAACAACTATGGCATCAAGATAAAGCACATCAGAAGTGACAATGGCACTGAATTCAAGAACACTGGGCTAGATACATATCTTGATACTTTGGGAATCACACATGAATTCTCAGCTCCTTACACGCCACAGCAGAATGGCGTCGTCGAACGCAAGAACAGAACACTTATTGAGATGGCTCGGATGATGCTTGATGAATACAAGACTCCAAGAAAATTCTGGCCTAAAGCCATTGATACTGCATGCCATATCATCAACCGTGTTTATCTTCACAAGCTTCTGAACAAGACATCCTATGAGCTCCTTACTGGCAAGAAGCCAAATGTCAGTTACTTCAGAGTATTTGGTGCCAGGTGCTGGATCAAGGATCCACATCACACTTCAAAATCTGCACCAAAAGCACATGAAGGTTTTATGCTTGGATATGGAAAGGATTCACACTCCTACAGAGTCTTCAACCTCTTTCACTATAAAGTGGTTGAAACTGTGGATGTGCGGTTCGATGAGACTAACGGCTCGCAAAGAGAGCACCTGCCAAATGTGCTAGATGAAGTTCCATCCAGTGAATCAATCAAACTTATGGGAACTGGAGAAATCATACCATCTGAAGCTCAGCCTGAAGAGGAACTTATCATCTCCACACCTGATCAACCTGAAGACAATGCTCAGCCTGAAGACAATCCTTCTAACGATGACAATGATCAACAAGAGAAAAATCTTCATCCTGTACATCCTCGTGTTGCAAATGAAGTACAGATTGAGAGAATAATTGATAGCATCAATGCACCAGGTCCACTCACTCGTTCAAGGGCAACACAACTAGCTAATTTCTGTGGGCACTTCGCATTCGTATCAATATCTGAACCCAAGAAAGTTGATGAAGCCTTCATGGAGCCTGAATGGATTCAAGCTATGCAAGAAGAGCTTCAGCAATTTGAGCTGAATAATGTATGGGAACTGGTTAAGCATCCTGATCCTCACAAGCACAATATAATAGGCACCAAATGGATATATCGCAACAAGCAAGATGAGCATGGTCAAGTTGTCAGAAACAAATCTCGTCTTGTTGCTCAAGGATACACTCAAGTTGAAGGGATTGACTTCGATGAAACATTTGCTCCTGTGGCTAGACTTGAAGCCATATGCATACTGCTGGCCTATGCAAATCATCATAACATTCTTCTGCATCAAATGGATGTGAAGAGTGCTTTTCTCAATGGCAAGATTGACGAAGAAGTGTATGTTGCACAACCGCCTGTCTTTGAAGATCCAAAACATCCTGATATGGTGTACAAGCTCAACAAGGCACTGTATGGCCTCAAACAAGCCCCTAGGGCTTGGTATGACACACTCAAAGACTTCCTGAAGAGAAAAGGCTTCAAACCTGGTTCCCTCGACCCCACTCTCTTCACGAAGACATATGATGGTGAACTGTTTGTGTGCCAAATATATGTGGATGACATTATCTTCGCCTGCACCAATCAGAAATACACTGATGAGTTTGGATATATGATGCAAGAGCAATATCAGATGTCCATGATGGGAGATCTTAAGTTCTTCCTTGGTCTTCAAATACGTCAGCAACGCAACAACATCTTTATATCTCAAGAGAAATACCTCAAAGATTGCCTGAAGAAATTTGGAATGCAAGATTGCAAAGGCTACACGACGCCAATGCCAGCCAAACATCATCTGGGCCCCGACGACAATGGTAAAGAGTTCGATCAAAAGGTATATCGCTCCATGATTGGTTCCTTGCTTTATTTATGTGCATCTAGGCCAGATATCATGCTTAGTGTTTGCATGTGTTCCCGGTTCCAAGCGGCGCCAAAGGAATCGCATCACTTAGCTGTGAAGCAAATTCTCAAATATTTGGCTCACACCCCCACACTAGGATTATGATATCCAAAGGGCTCTGAGTTTGATCTAGTTGGATTCTCGGATGCTGATTATGCTGGTGACAAGGTGGATCGCAAGTCTACATTAGCACATGTCATTTTCTGGGACGATCACTTGTATGTTGGTCTTCAAAGAAGCAGAACGGTGTATCTCTCTCCACTGCTGAATCTGAATACATTGCTGCTGGATCTTGCTGCGCTTAGCTTCTATGGATGAAGCAAACACTCAAAGACTATGGCATTCACCTGAAGCAAGTGCCACTCTACTGCGACAACGAAAGCGTCACCAAGATTGCCAACAACCCAGTTCAGCACTCGAAGACAAAGCACATTGAAATTTGTCATCACTTTCTCAGAGATCATGTTGTGAGGGAAGATATTGATATCATACACGTCAACACTGAAGAGCAATTGACAGATATCTTCACCAAGCCCTTGGATGAGAAGAGGTTTTGCAAGTTACGGTGTGAGCTAAATATCTTGGAATCCTCAAATGTCCTGTGATCAGGCACACACCCTAACACTTATGCATGTTGATGACTTAGATGTGCAACACACGAAGTAAAGTATATCTTCAATAAATGAAGACTTACATTTTGAGTGTGAATACATTAACATGGAATTTGACTTCGGAGCGCCACGATAATTGTGTGCCGTGTCTGGGTCTAATACTTCCTATACAGTGGGTAACGCCACCACCAAATTCTTCTGTTGAAGTGTTTTACCCATGGCGTTACATTTGCTATGTCTTCACATTTGGTTTGTCTTCATTTTCAACTTGATTATCTTCACTATGTTGATATGATTGTCTTCTGGTATATACTGATTTGGTTTGGTTTCTGTCCTCTACAGCATTCACTTATAGCTATGGCTTCTTGATGAATCTTTTGAACTAAGTGAATGTGATCGAACCCTAACCCCTCTATGCTTCTTTCCTAAGTCTATCTATCCAAATCATACGCATTCTATTGACACTGTTAAATGTCTTCTCTGCATCCATGTCAGCAGAAGACACAGAGACAAACATTAATCTGTTTTCAATGCTAAATCCTTTCACCTAAAACCCGGAGAAGTGGGAACGACCACCCGACAATCCAGGCGTGCGTGGGATCGTGGAACAACCTCCGATGGGTTGCATGATAGCCACGTGTCCTTCAGATGTGAATCGCCAGGGGCACTTGTGTAATAACTCTGTGCCGTCCCTATCCCTATAAATACACGCCTCACCACAGTCATTATCCCTTCTTCCACTCTCGCACAAACCCTAGCGCCACCGCTAGCCCTCGACGACGCCGGTGACGAAGCGCTTAGCTACCACGACCTCACCGACACCGTCTTCATGCCGGCCGCGGACATCGTCTTCTCCGCCGTCGCCGTAGGTGTCCTCCGTCGCCAAGTTAGGGCACAGACGATCGAACTGCTCGGCCTCCTCTCCCACTCCGTCTAGCAGTTCTTCGTGTGGTAAATAAAACTTCCTTTTTACGGCCCCCTTTGATCCTATAGATTCATCACTTTCTACCACAAGAAGTTTCTATTCACACAAGTTGGATCTATTTCATACTGCATCTCATAATATGCCTAGTATGTTCACTTATGCTTCACCAAGAAGTTAGATTCCTCACTTGTACTTATTCGTGGATTCGTAAAAATCTGGAACCAACTCTCTATCTATGAGTGAATGTCTTCGCACTATGAGGTCAATGTCTTCTAAACTGATTTATCTTCAAAATCTTCTGAGAATGCATATGACCTCTTCCCCTTCCCTCGCACCTTAATGCTGTCACAGGTACATGTCCGTGGGAGAATCCCTTGGTTCTCATAGTCTGCATTCGTTTGCAGAATTCTTACAGCATCACATTAACTCTCCCGAAGCCAGTTCCTGTTTGACCAGAAAGCGGAAGCCTTTGAAGCCTTTAAACGTGTTGAAGCCCTTCAGTTTAAGCTTCATGGCACCAGAGAAACCTACAAGAAAGGGCGGAAGACAACGCCGTGGGGGTACATCAACGGACCCGCCCGAAGATCTTTATGAACTGTACAAAACTGACCCCAAGAAAGCTATGGTCAGCGCAAGACATGAATCCAATGGATTCGAAGATACTGGGCAGAGCAATGGTTCAAGTACAGGTTTGTGACCCAGGAATATGCTGAGAAGAATGCCATCAAGCGACCGTGGGGAGACATCCTATACAAAAATCTTCAACCCAAGTCCAGAGCTGAAGCCATTGAACAAGGCTTCTATCCTTGCATGGTCCGTGGACCGCAGCCTGCGGATGCAGACCCATCTTCATTACTGTGGTGCCGCGATGATAATATGTTCAAGCGCAACCTTCAGTTTGCCAGGAACTCGGCCAAAGAGAACAAGAAGTCACGAGGCTTAGACTTCAATCCAGGCCCCTTTGCTCCTCGTGCTGATGGCACATGCGAAGCTGAACCCAATCTTGTTGGGCCCTTCTAAAATCTGGAAGGTCTCATCACTCATATCATGGTTCAAGGGACAGCCGTGGATGAGCCTGCAGACGACGCTGAATCTGATGAAGCGCCTGCACCGCCGAAGCCAAAGAAACTGAAGAAGCCTAAAGCTTCAAAGCCTGCTCCTGCACCAAAGGTCTTACAGGTGAAGCCTCTGGCCACTGCACCTCCTGAACACAGTGTGCAGTCTGAAGATTTGTCATGCATCTCCAAGACCTCGAGAGTGAAGATGCCCTTGCAACCCACCAGCCAATAACTGACTGCTGCTGCTATTCTGCGCAATGACGCCATTGATCTGTCCAGCGATGAAGATCTTGCAGATGACGCTCTTGAGCAACTGATTAAGAGCAAAGAAGAAGCATAAATCTTCAATGATTTGCCTCTCTTTGACATGGCAATCCTCCACAACTTCATTGATGAGTGGTTTGAAACCCCCAATCTCAGCTTTGATGATCTGCAACTTCCAATTGGCCTCAGCGTCGCTTTCACTGGCGCCATTGCTTCTGAGCTAGCTCTAGCTCAGCGCATCGTTGAACTGAAGCAAAAGATCGACTGTGAGAAAGCTTAGTTCAAGAAGCACATGGCAAAGCTCAGCGTGCAAGATGTGAAAAACTTCAAGATTATGCTGCACGAGCTCAAGGAAGCCTTTCTCAAGAAACATGAAGAAGCTAAAGGGTCTCGTGAGCGCATGAAGATTCTGGCTGACAAGTGCGTGCAAGCCTACAATGAAGCTGAGAAGCGCAAGGCTCTTGGGTGTCCTGGCATCGACCCTAGAATGGCGGCCAAGCCGAAGAAGAAGAAGCCAGCTGTGGCTGAACCCGAAGCAACAAGGCAGGAAGTACATCCCATTGTCTTCCCTGTCAGTATGACAGGCTCGAAGCCTAAGGTCCCCACAGTGGCTTCAGAACTAAAGAAGACAAGGGCTGCCGAGGCTGAAGCCAGAAAGAGGAAAAATCCTGAAGCTTCTGATGCCGCTCCCTCCAAGAAGAAGCACAAAACCAAGAAAGATCGGGCTGCTCCCACAGAGCCCCTTGTTGTCGAGCCCATCTCGGTTGCTCATCCTGCCTCTTTGCATCAAGAACGAAGGATGATAGTTCATGAGCCTGCTTCCACAGAGACTCCTGAAGCTGAAGACATCCCAGCAGTTGACCCCACCGCTGCTGAAGACATTGGTCACCATGACAATGTTGAAGATGATGAAGTCCTTCCTCAGATCGAGCACCAATTGGTATCATCGCCTGTGCTCACGCACAACGAACTCATCAGCATTGGTTGTCCTCTGATGCCAACTGCTCAGGATGCATCGTGGGCTGATCACCCATAGAGACAAGACACTCCAAGCTCTCCCCAACCGCAAGCTACCCCACAAGTGCAAGATGACGATGACTTTGAGGCCCCGCACGCTCCATCTCCACAAGCGTCGCCCGCATTACGCAGGCTTCGCAAAGGACCCAGGCCCCAAGTCACTCCCACAATGCATGTGTCTGAATCCGAAGCCAAAATGGCTGAAGATGTTCCGGCTGCATCAGCCGATGAAGAAGAAGATGAAGAAGAAGCCTCAAGAGTTACTAGAGTTGCTACACCCCCGTCTCACCAAGATGTTGTTCTCGAGGAGAACGTGACCGACCCTCCAGCTTCTGAAGTGGAGGTTCACAACCCTGAGGCGGCCACCAACATCACTGCTGACGCCAATGGCGTTGTCATGGTTGAAGCCAATACGGCGCCAGAAGCCAATGAGGCACCAGAAGTCAATGCTGCAGCACCTAAGGTCCAAGCACCTGAAGCACATGTGGCCCCTGAAGCCCATGAAGACAATGCCAATGCCCCTGTTCCCCCTCCAAGACCTCACACAATGGAGCTGTCATTTGATCGTGGTCAGCTGGTTATGGTTCGATGGCCCATTCTGACTCCTCCACGTGCTGCTGGTCCACAATTTGAGTACCACGTCGAGCACTGGCCTCAAGTTCAAAAGCCCAAGCCAAGACTTCCACGATTCCCAGGCACTGCCACTTCACCTGGGGTCTTCAATGCAAATGGCTTCGTGGCACATAATACCTTCTTCAACAGCTCCAAGAACCCCTATACAAGACCGCACATTTTCTCAGATCAGTTCTGGAGCTATCAGCAGCGCAGCTACTATTCCTGTGTCCTATACAATCAAGGGCGCATATTTCCACATATGCGCCTCGACTCTGAAGCTATAGCTGGTTTGCCCTGCCTCGAAGAAGCATTGGACTGTTTCAGAGACGCTGGTCTGTTGCAGTTCGTCACTGACAAGGAGCACTGGAACGAAGAATTGCTGCTTCAATTCTATGCCACTGTTCATATTCGAGGCTACAACAGGGATCCAAAGACTTGGGTCCTTGAGTGGATGACAGGCAATGTCCATCATGAAGCTAAAGCTCTTGATATCATTGAGCTCACAGGCCTGCCCACTCCTGGTGAATACTATGAACCGGGTTGTCAACAACATCAAAATGCCTTGGAAAGCATCTTTCAGAAGCCAGAACCCAACATGAGTCAAATGCTAAGCATGATGAAGCCTCTGCCTCATGACGCCGAATACCCATCTGAGTTCTTTGTTGAAGACCTAGAGTACCTGCCTCGCACCATTTACCACATCATCAGGAAGACTCTATGGCCTGTCAAAGGACACTCATCT